>NC_066549.1:3596713-3664213 GCF_024679095.1 Eriocheir sinensis
CAATTACCTGTCCTCAAAAGCCTCGGATCATAGCGTAGCGCCTTTACGATCGGCAGTCAAAGTGTTGTTTCTTCTGGACAAGTTTGTTAATTAGCCGGCGGCAGCGTCATCACGGCGGAACGTCTGATCAGCGCCCCCCAGCGAGCAGCCAATTATCCGCCGCCTTCCTGCCCCTTCCACCCATCCCCCAACACCCCGCTTCCATAATTTGTCTCATAATGCCCTTCAGAATAGCGAAAGACGGAGTCCGGCTTCTTTTACTTACGTTTTCCTTCTTGTTTTCTCCTCCTCCTCCTTCTCCTTTCTCTTCCTCCTCCTTCTCGTTCTTCTCGTCTTCGTCCTCCTTCTCTTCTTCTTCTTCTTCCTTGTTCTTGTCTTCGTCTTTTTCCTCGTCCTCGCCCATTTCCTCCTCCTCCTCTTCCTCCTTCTCGTTCTCGTTTTCGTCCTCGTCCTTCTTGTTCTCCTCTTCTTCGTTCTCCTCTTCCTCGTTCTCCTCCTCCTTCACGTTGTCCTCTTCCTCCTCTTCCTCCTCTTCCTCCTCCTCCTTCTCCTCTCTATCCCTTGTTCGCATTCTCTGTCTCTACCAATTGCCAAAGTTGAGAGGCTGAATTTTCCGTAATACATGATTGCGATCGAGGCCCTGACGGCGGCCGGAGATTCTTGCCGCTTAATTTTCAAGACCTGAGCGTTGTTAGTGACGGATGTTTTGTCGTCCTGGCCACGCAAACAAACAGGACACACTGGTATTTATCTGGATGGCGGTGCTTCCGGGATGCGTATTTCCCTTCTCTTTACGGGTATGTGGGGCCTATATTCTCTTGAACTGGTCAGGTTAGGTTAGATTAGGTTAGGCTAAGTTAGGTTAGGTCAATTTGGAGTCAGTTAGGGTAATTTTGAGTGGAAATTACAATGGGAGTATTTTCCAGAACACCCCTGTGGTTATTTTCGAAGCTACAGCCCAGCGTCTTCAGCGGCTAAGTTAGGTTAGGTCAGTTTGGAGTCAGGTAGGGTAATTTTGAGTGGGAATTACAATGGGAGTATTTTCCAGAACACCCCTGTGGTTATTTACGAAGCTACAGCCCAGCGTCTTCAGTCAGGGACCACAAGCCCGCAGAGAGATGTGAAATATGCTTCCGGGATTGGGTACGAGTGTGAGTCGCGAATAAGTGTGTGAGCCTTGAGCTAAATTCTACAAAAAAATCTGAAACATGGTGAGGGGAATAGGTAACAAGCACTTTTGACTTAATTAACTTGTACGATGCAGGAGACAGGCGAAGTTCATGACTAATGGAAAAAAAGGTTCGCAACACAGGATTGTATAAAAGGAAATTGAGAAAGATGACAAATACATGATCAGATTTACTTTATGAGGTCCCTTGAAATTCCCTGAGCAAGAGTAAGTCCATGGGTATGTGTGTGCCATTTGATGTGTGTAATACAAATAGAAACGCGGATTTTAATTGGTAAAAGAAAGAATATGCTTTTTTCCTACCTGTAAAGCGAGCCAATCAGATTCATAAAATATAGACCTGTTGATGTAAAGAAAATGTCCCCATCTTTTTTTTTCAGAATTTCACTTTCATACGTGAGCTCAGTTTTTGCAGAGTAATATTTTGCTTTAATGAGAGTACTGGTCGGAATGGTGTGCGCAGATTGGTGAGGATACTGGAATATATATAAATGGTATTGAGATCGTCCTGACACAGCCTAGGCATCCGTAAGGCAGAAACACACACACACACACACACACACACAGACACACACACTCACACACACACCTGGCAACAGAACAAGGTCGGACAAGGACTAGAGGATGGCAGGCGATTTTTCTACACCTTCCTTTTATCGACTCCTCCTCCTGTTCCTCCTCCTCTTCCTCCTCCTCCTCCTCCTCCTCCTCCTCCTCTCTCCTCTCCCCTTCCTTCCTCCATCTCCTTTTTCCCTTCCCTCTCATTTCCTTCTAATCCTTTCCTCTTTCGTTTTTCTCTCATTTATTTCACATCCTTCCCGTCTCCATCCTTTCTTTAAGTGCTTCATTTTCCCCTCCATCCTTCCATCATTTCCTTCCTTCTCTTCCTTTATCACCCTTTCTACACCCTTCTGCTCTCTTTCCATTTCGTCCTATCCACTTTTTACATGACTCTCAATTTACTCCTCCCCTTCAATTTCTTCTTTCTCACTCCTGTCTCTCCACTTCATCCTCTCTTTCTTCTTTCCTACGTCCCTTTTTCCTCTACCTCACATTCCCTCTTTTCTTCCCCCATCCTTACTCCTCATCCTTGCTTTATTCCCCATTTTCTAACTTTTCCATTCCTTTTTCTTATTCCTCTCTTCTCTCTTCCTTCCTCTCCTCCTGCTCTTTTCCTACATCCTTCTTTCCTTACCTTTCCCTTTATTTTTCCCTTCTAGCCCTGTCCTCCCCTCTCCTTCTTCATCTCTTCTCTCTCCCTTCGCTCCCCTTCCTCTATCTCTTATCCTTCTCCTACTGTCTATATTTACCTTCCCTTTTCCTATTTCTTCCCAGCACTGTTTTCTCTTTTCTTCTTTCTTTCTGCTTTCCCCTCCCTTTCTTCCTACTCTTCTCCTCAACCCACCTTTCCTTACCTTCTCCTCTCCTTCTTCCAAGCCCTGTCTGTATATTTATTTCCTTCTCTTGTTCCGCCTTTCTCTCTCCTTGCCCTTGCAGCATCTTCAGAGTAATCCTTGCCGTATGTGTTTCAATAAGATGAATAATAAAGAGCAATGGGATAGTTTCTGATGCTGCCTCCGACCACTTACCACGCACTGAACTTTGGTTTCTTAATCTTCTTAGGTTTCACTCTCTCTCTCTCTCTCTCTCTCTCTCTCTCTCTCTCTCTCTCTCTCTCTCTCTCTCTCTCTCTCTCTCTCTCTCTCTCTCTCTCTCTCTCTCTCTCTCTCTCTCTCTCTCTCTCTCTCTCTCTCTCTCTCTCTCTCTCTCTCTCTCTCTCTCTCTCTCTCTCTCTCTCCATGGTTAAGACTATTCCCAACGATTAAATTCTTTCTCCGATATTAATATAGGCCTACACTTTATGAGGCTCCGTCAAAGATCCTAATTCTATCTTTACCTGTTTCACTAGTGGCCGTGACGTACGAGGTTTCTGGGACACCACTTTTTAACTCCGTGTTCTCTAATCTTAGGTATTTTTTGTACATCATCTTCGGTTATCTGGACATTTCTTTTTTTGGTACGAATTTTAGTACCCTTATGTACCAAACCACGCAAGCTAGATGGATGGAGTAAATTATGAACCAGCGTGAAGGTAGTTAACGATACTGTATTCGACCCTCTCACTCAATGTAATGTTGCAAAATACTGAAACATGAATTGAGTGGTGTCTCCTCTTACTAACCAAATTTTTCGTCTCGCACAAAAGGAACCTCGCAAAATACTCGTAATTAGGGAAATGTTCGACGAAGAAAAAAAAAATTGGAAAAGGAAAGTTGGGACGGGTAAAATATCCTTTCAGAGAACTAATCATGATTCTTCTTCTTCTTCTTCTTCTTCTTCTTCTTCTTCAAATGTTCGCAATTTCTTTTATTTGTTTTGTATGTTTATTATTCATTATTACTGTTATTATTATTGTTATTATTATTATTATTCATTACTATTATTATTATTATTATTATTATTATTATTATTATCAGCACACAGCAGTATTTTTATCATTATTATTGCCGTATTATTAATAGCTAACTTTATATAGTTATGCCATGTTTGTCACGTTTAAAAGAATAGTGCGCCTTATTTTTCGAAGAGCTCTGCGAAAATTTCTTCCTTGAGTAATGGCATCTTGCTGCAGACGTCCCTCGCCTCCTTCACACTTGATGCATTGCGCGCCAGAGTAACAATGCGTAAATAGATTGTCCGAAATCGTGACAGTGTTTTGAATAGTGATAGTAAATAGGGTAGGAAACTAGACTTATGTTATTAATCAGATATACACCCGATCCTGGCCATAAACACCAGATTCCAAATTCATAAATTGATTGGCTGGGACAATATTCACAGCCTCACTACTTCAAGACCTTAAGATCACTACACTCTTCATATGAATTCAGAATCAGGAATCAGGAGGGCCTCAGAGTTATGGGATCGCGTCCTTTCAGGGGGCGGCGCGAGAGGTGAGCGACCGTCGGGCTGACCAGATGCATGCAGATTGATGCAGCACGGTGAAAATAACGGGCACGAAGCAAGACCCGGGGGACCCATGCATCCCGGAAGAGTGAGCGCCACCTCGCCCGCCTCATCATATTGACTGCGCGGGGAGGGCAAGGAGGAGGCACTGGGCCGGCGAGCCAGGCGTCGATTTGGATACAGTGCTCAGTCCTTTTGTGGGTCATAACTTCCTTCCCTTGAATTGTATCACAGGCGACCAGTCCCTTCCTGCGAGCTTTTCTTCTTTTTCTTCTTTCTCTTCCTATTTTATTCTTCTTTTCTTGTTTTCTTCTTTTCCTTCTTCTGCTGATTTTCCTTCTTCTGCTTCATTTTCTTCTCCTGCTTCTTTTCCTTCTTCTTTTACTTCTTTTTCTTTTTCCCCTTTTACTTCTTTTCTTCTTCTGTATTTCTTCTTCTACAACAGCAACAGAATAACTATCACTACCACCACCACCAATAACAACAACAACAACAACAACAACAACAACAATTACCACGAAAAAACTATCGTATAACACCATAACTAATCATAATAACAGTTCTAGCTAAATCACTAACATCGAAAAGAACAAAAGCAAAAAACAAAAGCAACAACTGAAAAAAAAAAACGAGAACATCTATCAAACACAACACTTGAGGTATCACTAACACTACTGACATTAATCGTAAAAATATCTACCGTCATCATCAACAACAACAACAACAATAACAACACCAACAACAACATCCAGAACAAGCTTTACATACCACTAACCAAATTTGGGAGGTTCCAAGAAAAAGAAAACCTCCTTGTATACGATTCCAAGTCAGCAAATATAAATCCCATTAGTGGAGGAGGGAAAAATAATAAGGAAAAGGAGGAGGAGAAGGACGAGAGAACATAAGACGAGATGGAACAGGAGGTATTCGTAACAACAATGATGTCGGATGGGGTAGATTATTGAGGTCAACGAGATGGAACTAGAGGCATTCATAACATCAACAATGTCGGATGGGGTAGATTATTGAGGTCACCAAGTAAAAGAAGGAGAAAAAGTAAAATGACACCCACGGCGCAACTTGTAGCTGAAGACGCTTACGGACGCAGTGACCCGTTTCCAATTACATTTGTCTCTCTCGTCTGTGCATTCACCTTTCACGCCGCCTTTACGATGTTCCTGTTTGTGTCGCTCCTCGGGTCACTTCCTGCTCGCTAGTTACCTTCATTATTTATCTCCATGACTTGTCTCCCTAATCTTCTGTTCGTGTCTTTAACTTCCTCCTCCTTCCTTTTTTTTTCCTTCACATGTTGCTGTTTTGTCTTCATCTTGTTCTCCCTCAGTTTTCTTTTTTTTTTACTCCATTTGTTTCTATCATCCTTTTCTTCTTCTTGTTCCTGTTCTTCTTCTTCTTTTCTCTTCTTCGTCTTTGTCATCTCCTTCCTCTTTCTCTGCTTCTTTTTTCTTCTTCTTCTTCGTCTTTTTCTTCCCCTTTTCCTTTTTCTTCTCCATTTTTTCTCCATGTTTCTATCGCCAGAGGACTTTCCGCGGTGTGCCCTTCCGTAAAATTGGCATTATAGACAAGAGGGCAAAGGCAAATGGTCTCCTTATGAGCAGATTTGTGAATTTTTTGCTACTTACTCATCTGCGTCCCTTTGTTCCTTTGTTCATGTACCGCTGCAGCCGTTAGTCGTTGTTGTCGTCGTTCTCTTCCCCATCCTTCTCCTCGTCCACTTCTCCTCCTCGTCCACTACCTCCTCCTCCTCGTTCGTGTCCTCGTCTTGGTCCTTGTTCTCGACCTCAACCTCGTCCTTGCCTTCGTCCTCGTCCTCCTCTTTCTCCTCCTCCTTTCTCATATTTCTCCTCTTTACTGATAGACTTTATATTTATTAACATGGTATCGTAAACAAGAGCTTTCCAGATTCCGTTGAAAGTCTGCAGAAACATTATGAAGAACTAATATCTTGGGGCTGATATTCGTTTACTTTTCTTAGAGCAACGACCTCGACCTTTACACGAGTCTATTGTAAAAAGTTCACTCAGTATAAAATTGTTTCTCGTATAGCAATTTAATAAAACCGAATGTCACCGCTTTCTCACGTTGGTTTCTTGTTGCCACATCGTTTCAGCTTACCAGACGCATTTATTTTATTATTTATTTTATTTCATTATTTATTTTGTTTTATTTTTATTTTATTTGTTTATTTTCTCCTTCATCCCTATTAAATTTAGTGAGTCGCAGTTACATACTTTTTTATGTGTACTGATTATACTATTTAGCTTCATACCCTTTCAAAGTGTATATCAACGGTAACGATGCTAAATAAAAATACAATAATAATAACAATAATAACAATAATGATCACTTGAATATGCACGGTAGGAAAATACGCTGACGTGTTTAAATCAACGTTATTGTAGTATTTTAATCAAAGTCTATTGTCACTGAGTCGGTCTGTAGTCAACCCCTCCCCCCCTAACACACGCCCATTGACTTTAACTTTTGTAGGCCTCTCCCGTAATCCATTCAGTCAGTGATGGAAACTTTTACTAGCAACAACTTTTTCTTTAATATAATATGACTACTTCTACGATGTCATTTCCTCTATCACTACTACTAATAAAGATCAAGTTAACAAGAATTTATGGCCAGAGAATCATTGTTACTAGACCAATCCTATTTGTCATTCATCTATAAAATCCTAAACATGTTCATATGTTTCAATAAATCTCTCTTCTTCATCCCTCCCGATCCGTGTTCCTTGCCGCTTTCCCCTGTCCCGTCCCATCAAAGGTATCGGCATGTCTCAATGATGCTGGAACGAGAGGGTGGCATGGTAGCAGAGGTACGTAGAGGAGAGTGAAGAGCCGGTATCTCTGCTTCGGGGAGTGTCTGGATGTGACGAAGGAGGGAAGGGAAACGCGAACTGGACACGACAGGTACAGGACGCCAGGGAAGAGAGAGAGAGAGAGAGAGAGAGAGAGAGAGAGAGAGAGAGAGAGAGAGAGAGAGAGAGAGAGAGAGAGAGAGAGAGAGAGAGAGAGAGAATGCTTGTACGATTATTATTTACGGGGGAAGGAAGGACAAGGAGAAAAGAATAGAAACGGAGACAGAAAGACAGCCACAAATAGACAGAGACAAACAGACAGACAAAGACAGAAAAAAACCCAAAACAGACAGGCAGACAGACACAAAGAGACTCAGACACAAAAGCAGACAAAAATAGAAACAAATAAACAAGAGACAGATAAAAATAGATGCACAGAAACACAGAGACGGAGAGGCAGAGGAGGAGACCCACCCATGCATCAACCCTATACGCTCTCGCCTCGAACATCCAGTCTTGTGTATATCGCTTTACCAGAGCCATAAACTCGGCAATATGTGTTAGTGTACTTTTTATGATGAGTAGCATTAACCATCGACTGCCAGGAACGACGGAGTTTTAAGGCAATACGGGACTCTACGAGATTAGATGTATGGTTGGTCTGTCCATATCCGGATCTTTTGTTTTTTCTTATATATTTGTTTTTTTCTCTGGTTAGATGTTGAAGGCAATACGAGATACTACGGGATTAGATGTATGGTTTGTCTGTCCATATCCGGATCTTTTGTTTCTTCTTATATATTTGTTTCTTCTCTGGTTAGATGTTTGTTCTTTTGAATTATTGTGTCTTTCTAACATTCCTTCCCCTCCTGTCTCTCTCTCCGGCATATGACCACAGATGTTGGGCCGACTAAACCGAACTTTCCAACTTTTTTCTAACATTTTTTTTTTTTGGTCTATCTTTCGTATTCTTGTATATTTGTTTCTTCCCATGTCAACTGTTTGTCTTTGTTTATATGAATTACTACATCTGTTTAACTGTCTGCCTCTCTGTATGTCTCTGTGCACATATTCATAAACATTATCTGTCTGTCTTTATGCCTCTTTCCATTTAATGCCTGCAAGTATTAGCGTGTCATTTATGTTTCATTTCCTTGTTACTAGTACAGCTTTCCTATTCCTAGTACAATCTCTTTACTACACGGTTCACACATATTAATTTCTCTTACGCTGGCTTCCTCTGCCTTGGGTTGTGATATTTACTCCAGCGCGTTCGCGAAATTCTCTCCTCCTCTTTCTGATCTAACAAGCTGTATCAAAATAAATTTACGAACAAAAACACAGGACCTTCAGAATGCGGTTAGATAGAAATGATTGCGCTATAAATACCGCTCTGGAATTGTATAAACGAATACAAGCTCGAAACCAATGAATTTATTACCATGCTGAGTGGACGCGGCATACATAATAAATACACGGCGGAAAGTGAACGTAGAACGGAACTATAATCGTCATACTCCCTGAATCACTGACATGGAGAAAGACACAGAGAGAGACAGAGAGACAGATTGACAGACAGACGAACACACACACACACACACACACACACACACACACACGCACACATATTGCCTATTGAGGGTTGTTATTGGCGATGTTCACCTGAGAATAGTGGCTTATTGTGTCGGTATTTCAGCGTGGACGAGACGAGCATCAACACTCGTCGGGTGCTTGAATCGCTGCACCACCGCTCGAAGCAAGGGTCGAACCACTCGCTCGCGCCATGGTTGCCACGTCTCACCATAAAAATAATAGGAATGTAGGGAGCCATAGTTGCCACATCTCACCCCATGAATAATAGGAGAGTATGGGGTTTGGTTTGGTTGAAAATGGGGGTTTCACAAAAAAGTTCATCGCTGTGTTTAGCTTTTGCAGTAACATACGTGAGATGATTACCTGTCAACACCTGAATAAAAGGGAAGTTGAACGTGATGTGAGTCTTTACAGTAGTGAATCTCGGCAAATTGTCTCCCTCCCTCGTCTCCCCCTCTCTCCTCCCCTCGGCTTCTCCTCTCGTCACCTTCCCTCCCCTCTTTCCTCTAGTCCTCCGCCTCCTTTCTCCCCTCCCCCATCTCCTCTCGTCTCCCCCCTCCCCCCTCTCCTCTCGCTCCCCCCCTTTCCTTCTCTCTTCCCCCCTCTACCCTTGTCTACCCCCTTCCAACCTCCCTTTCCCCCTCCCTCCTCCTTACCCCCCTTTCCTCCCGTCCCCCTTCCCTCCCCTGCGGGCCAGCGGAGCGAGGGAGGGCGAGGTACCGGTAGTTCCCATGCATTGAAGTTCATGCAAACCTTACGTGGTGAGATCTAAGGATATGAACTTGCCCCAGCTGATGTGTTAATGGCCGCCACACGCTCAGAAAGGTGCAGAAAAGGAAGATAACGAATAGAGGAAGCAAAATGGCGTTACTTCTCATGGTGCTGTCTGCCTCCCTGATCGGCCTTCCGTACCCACTCCAGGTTAGTTTCGTGTTAATCTTAATATATCTCAGCAATCTCGCATTTCCGTGTCTTGATCCGTATTTACTCGAGTGGATAGAGGACTTGGGCATCGTTTCTATATCTAGCTAGGCAAAGGCAACGAGGATAAGGGATGGTTAGGGGTAATTTTTTTCTTTCTTAGGTTTGTGACGGGTAGCCATGGCGATGTAACAAAGTCGTTTTAATGGGGAGAATCTTCTTTATTTGCGATGCGGCTCAGGTCTTGTTCAGGTGCTCAAAGTATAGCAGTGAAATGCGACTTTATAAATGAAATGAGACGTCGTTAGGGTGAGTTTTGTGTGTAGGAAAGCCGCGGGAGAGAGGCTTTAACTTGGGAAGAGAGTAGTCTGAGGAGGGAGTAATGGTATGGTATGTAAAGTTGAAGGGATAATATACATGATGACAAGACCGTACGAACCTAAGGAGCAATTAGCCTCACTCACAATGGTTCAACTTCGAAGAATGTTGGTAAAGGAGATTGTGAAGGAAATTTTACATAACACTTAGGTACCCGGGTCACAGAAACCATGCGAATAGCTAGACATATACGCCTTTATTGTGTACTGTAATAAACAAACTACCCGTCCGCTCCCTCATTCCCCATTCCTCCGCACACCCATCCCTACTCCCTTCCCCTCCACTACTCCCTCCCCTACCACTCCTAACCCTATCTCCCTCGACCCACTTTGTTTATCACTACTACTCCCCCAACCCTTTTCTGTTTCCTCTAATTCCTCCACTCTTTTCTCGTTTTTTTTTTTCAACCTCTAACCCCTCCCCTAACCCTTTCCTCTATACCCCTTAAGTCTGAAGGGGGTTCTGACTCCCAATTGTAATTCTTTTGTGTTGCGTTGTTCCATTATGTTGTGTTGCATATCTGAGGTGCAGTGTGATTCGTTGCGTTGCAGTTTGTTGTCCATCTAATTTGTTGTGTTACTGTATGCGATGTTTTGAATGTCTTTACCGTACTGTTGTGTTGTGTTATATATGAAGCATTTTACGAGGGTTGTAATTGCATAGGTATTGTATATGTGCGTTACTGTAATGCAATATAATATAAAACTTTGGCGTAGACTGGTTGCATGTGAGCCTGTACTGATGCACACACACGTACGCACATACGCAAAGAAAAACCAACCTATGCTGCCACGCACGCACGAACGCACATACGCAAAGAAAAACCAACCTATGCTGCCACGCACGCACGAACGCACATACGCAAAGAAAAACCAACCTGTGCTGCCACGCACGCACGAACGCACATTAGGGGTCAAACGGACACGGAAAAACAACTATGCAAACACACACACACACACATGCTCCGTGTACTCCCTGACAAACAATGTAACAAACAAAACACCACAAACTTTATCTCCTCAGTTCCCCTCTCTCTCTCTCTCTCTCTCTCTCTCTCTCTCTCTCTCTCTCTCTCTCTCTCTCTCTCTCTCTCTCTCTCTCTCTCTCTCTCTCTCTCTCTCTCTCTCTCTCTCTCTCTCTCTCTCTCTCTCTCTCACGTGACCACTCAAATGCGACCAGATTTTTTTGTTGTTGTTTTATATCTATTTCAGAACCGAAAGCAATGCGTGTTAATCTCCATATTGAACTGACGTTGACTCTTCCATAAATATTACCTTGCTATTGAATGCTAATATTAAACGCTATGAACGGATAGGCAGGCTCTCTCTCTCTCTCTCTCTCTCTCTCTCTCTCTCTCTCTCTCTCTCTCTCTCTCACACACACACACACACACACACACACTGTAGCAAGCTATGTGTGTGTCCACGGGTTCCAAGAAAATGAGACCCAAATCGCACATTAAAATTACTGGATAACTTAAAATTCAACCCTAACACAAGAGACATGAGAACTTATTGACCCTGCACATTTTTATATTCCCTACTTAATACAATGGCACCTAAATTGAACAATAATCACTGGCGGAGTAGCAATCCCGTCCCGCCCAAAACACTTTACTTGGTCGCCAGCAGCCTTCGTTTTCTCTCAATCTTATAGCCTAACCTAACTAAAACGCAAAACAATCCTTAACAACACACACACACGCACATACACACATACATAAAGGAAATGAAGAAATATGCGTTAGATTAAGTAAAGATAAAAAGGAAAAAAACAAGTCCGTTACTATTCCGCCGTCTGTAAATTCATATTTCGGGTTGTTCGGCGGTCTATGGCGCACGCCGGGGAGGGATGATATTATTTTGTGCTGTGTTCAGAAGAGTTAGTTGCCATGTGTTGTTTTGTGTTGGGTGTTGCATATTTACGTTGCTTTGTGTTGTTATGGTAGGTATGTAGAGTTTTGTGATGATGGTGGTTGGTCCCAGTGACTATGGTGTGTGTGTGGGGGGATAGGGAGTTATATATATGTGTGTGTGTGTGTGTGTGTGTGTGTGTGTGTGTGATATTTATGTAGCGGAGGGATTGTTTTCTTGTGTTGCTGTTGTTTGATGTTACAAAGCTTTGGCGTGGACGGGTGACATGGTATTAAAATGCATACGCTCAGAGATGTACCTACCAGTGCGTTCACTCGCTCAATTCCACGTACTATAGAACGCATACGCTGCACGGAAGCGCCCATGCACACAACATGCATGCACTCTCTAACAAACGGTCAGATGCACACACACACAGATTTACGCAGGGAAACACACACAAACACACACACACACACACACACACACACACACACACACACACACACACACACACACACACACACACAGATATCCATGTACTCACTCACTCCTAGTTATTCAAACAAATGTAACAATTAAACTATCTCGAATTTCCCCTTTTGGTTACTCTGTCAGTTTATTCAAATGTCTATATGCATCTAACTGACTATCTCGTTATTGTTCTCCTCTTTTCTGTTTTTCGCTTCTCCTCTTTATCTTTCTCCATTTTCTCCTCTTTTTTCCTCTCTTTCACTGTATCTACACTTCTCTACACAGTATCTACACTTCCTCTATTTCACTGTATCTTTCACTGTATCTAGCTAGCTAATTGGTTATCATATTTCTCCTCGTTCTGTCTCTCACTCTTCCTCTCTCTCTCTCACCCTGTCATCCTCTTCTCTTTTCCTCTCTTTTCCTCCTCTCTCCCACTCTCCCGGCACGCCAAACGAGCATACAAACACATTGATGCGTACACCGGCAAATACCAGATAAGTGTATGGAGGGTAATGACCGGATAAACGCTGGAATGGCAGATGCTACTCCTGCGCGCCTCACTAATCTCGCCGCCCAGTCCCGGCAGTTCAGATCCATGCGCGACCGGGCGTGTTAAACCAGTGCGCGCCTCGGTGGGACCCAGTGTGCTATCCCCCGTATATTCCGACGCCTCGTTACGCTTATGTACTACCACTGTTCTTCGTTCCTTTACAGCAGCGTGCTTGCTACATAAATACAAACAGATACACACATAGTTACACACACACACACACACACACACACACACACACACACACACACATTTTTACTCTATTAGTTGAATTTTATGGAGTTGTATGTGTTTTAAGGTGCCTTCATTGTGTCCATGTTTGTCTGTCTGTATGGCTCTATATCTGTTTGTCTGTCTGTTTTATTTGTGTCTGTGTCTGTCTGTTCTATTGTTTGTATTGCTTGTTTGTTTCCCTAACTTTTTTTCCTTTCATCGTTCTCTCTCTCTCTCTCTCTCTCTCTCTCTCTCTCTCTCTCTCTCTCTCTCTCTCTCTCTCTCTCTCTCTCTCTCTCTCTCTCTCTCTCTCTCTCTTGTTCGCATAATGTCTCCCCCATTTTCATTCTCTCCCTTGTCCTCATTCTCTCTGCTCTTTTATATTCTCGTCCTCACTCTCCTCCTCCTCCTCTTCCTCCTATTCCTCCTCCTTCTCCTGCATCTCAACCGACCCTCTTTGCTCTGCCTGGCTCCCTGTCCTTTACGCCGAGCAAATAGTGTGCATCATCCTAACTACAAACATAAAATCGCCCTAATATAGATTCACTGTGCGAGAATCAAGCCAAGTCATTTTCCGGACCCTTGCAAAATTGACGGCGGACACTAATGAAAGCGGGTCATGCAGAGGTAGGGGAAGGAGGGAGGGAGGGAAGGACAGGTGGGCAGGTAGGTAGTTAGGAATGACGCATGATGGGGTAAGTGCAGGTGAGCCGGGAGAGGAAGGGAAGGGAAGGGAAGGGAAGGGAAAGCAGGGAGGGGGAAAGGCAGAGCAGGGACATTCATAGCCCACGAGCAGAGTAGGAATTGAAAACTGGGTGGTAGAGAGCGGTTTAGAGAGACGAGAATAAAGGAAGGGAAGGGAAGGGAACTGAAGGGAGGGGGAACAGCAGATTACGGACATTCATAGCCCACGAGTAGGTTAGGAATTGAAAACTGGGGCATAAGAGTGTATTTTTGGAGGTCATAGGTGGTAGAGAACGGTCTAGAGATTCGAAAATAAAGGAAGGGAAGTGAAGGGAAGGGAGAGGGAGGGGAAAGGTAGAGAATAGGTAGGTTCATAGCCCACGAGTAGGTTAGGAATTGAAAACTGGGGCATAAGAGTGTATTTTTGGAGGTCATAGGTGGTAGAGAACGGTCTAGAGATTCGAAAATAAAGGAAGGGAAGTGAAGGGAAGGGAGAGGGAGGGGAAAGGTAGAGAATAGGTAGGTTCATAGCCCACGAGTAGGTTAGGAATTAAAAACTGGGTCATAAGTGTGTATTTTTTGGAGGTCATGGGTGGTAGAGAACGGTTTAGACTTTAGAGATTCGAAAATAAAGGAAGGGAAGTGAAGGGAAGGGAGAGGGAGGGGAAAGGTAGAGAATGGGTAGGTTCATAGCCCACGAGTAGGTTGGGAATTAAAAACTGGGTCATAAGTGTGTTTGTTTTCGGAGAGTATTGATGATAGAGATCGCTTCTAAAAAATGTGCTTCCTGGGCTACTATTAGAACCGAGGAAGGAAGAACCAGAGGGAAAGGAAGAAGAGGCAGGGAGAGGGAAAAGTAGAGTAGGTAAATTCACAGTCCACGAATAGGTTAACAATTGAAAACTGGGCCCTCGGAGCGTGTGTGTTCAGGACATAGATGTTAGAAATTGCTTTTGAGAAGTATACTTGCGGGGCTGCTATTAAAACCTGGGAAGGGAAGATTTATAGTAAGTTAGGAATGGGTTAGCGTGGAACTAGAACGTGTTATTAAGCATGGAAGGAAGTGAAAGAGTTAGTTATTTCAGGAATGCGTGCAGGGGCGGGCGTCAAGAGAGAGAGAGAGAGAGAGAGAGAGAGAGAGAGAGAGAGAGAGAGAGAGAGAGAGAGAGAGAGAGAGAGAGAGAGAGAGAGAGAGAGAGAGAGAGAGAGAGAGAGAGAGAGAGAGAGAGAGAGAGAGAGAGAGAGAGAGAGAGAGAGAGAGAGGGGTTGACAGACAGGCACAGACAGACAGACAGACACACAGACATACACACAGAGACAGATAGATAGACAGACAGACAGACAGACAGACAGACAGAATGGAAACTAGACAGGGGGGATGGAGCAGGTTATGAATGGAACTGGAATGTGAATGAAACGAGAATGGAAAAAGAGAAGTGGATTTTCCGGGCACACAAAAAAAGACCACGTTTTTTTTTTAATTCAAGAGATTCATAAAGCAGCACCAGGGAGGTAAAGGTAAGCCAGAGCAGGTTGGAAATGTGGCAAAGCTGAATTAGAGTGCATTTTTAGAGCATGGAAGGAAGAGAGGTAATCATTGAAGCAAGGGATGAAGAGATAGATAAAAGTTAAATAGGAGTTGGATAGGCATTGTACAGCATTGAGTTTTTTTTTTTACAACAAAGGAGACAGCTCAAGGGCACAAAAAAAGGAAACAATAATAAAAAAAAAGCCCACTATTCGCTGCTCCTGTAAAGAATCAAAAGAGGTGGCCGAAAGAGGGGTCAATTTCGGCACAGACAGAGATAGATCGACAGTCCCATTCTTAACCTAGTCCAGCATGCTCCTTCCTACCTGTCCAGCCTCCATTCTGTCTGTGTCTGAAGTATAGAGCCGAGAAGTCCTTAGAGAGCAAACTTTCCAATGGCATTATAGGAGAAAACACACACCCCGATAAATTCCTTAGTCCCCCCACGTCAAATTCCTTCCTTATTCTGAATTTACACACGTTTTCTACCTGTCTATCATCCATTCTCACATTCCGCACCTCTTGAGAAGATAACAGACAGGGAGGAAACAAACGTAACTTAAGAACTTGACAGAAAAAAGGAAGAGGGAGACAGGAGCAGAAAAGAAATGACAACACTGAATAGATTATAGTACAGGACCTGGAAGTCCCCTCGAGAGCAAAGATCCCGGTGTTATAAAAAGAGAAAACACACACAACATTTCCTAAATTGTTGTAAAAAAGGATGGTATAGAGACAAAAAGGATAGTGAAGATAGAGAACAGGAAGAAGGATGTCTTTAAACTTCCACCTCTTTTCTGTCTGTCTATCAACCTTTCTCCCCTTGCACACCATTTGAATAGATAAGAGAGGAAAAAAGCATACAACTTAAGAACATGACAGAGGCTTGACAGGAGGAAGACGAGGCGAGTGAGGAAAATATAGGTGTATGTGTGTGTGTGTTTTGAGATCATGGACGAGAGAGTGAAAGAGCTTTTGCATACTCCCTCGCTGCGTCGTGTTGGCGGTGGAACGACCCGGCCAGGATGTGAGGCGAGATATATACGAGTCGGTAACGTCGTGTCTCTCACCCCAATCCCTCCTCGGTGTAACGGGAGCCCCAGTGACCTATAGTACTTGCCTCTCCTCGTCCCTGGGCTCGTCCGTATCCTCCCCTACATGTGATGGGCGCGTATTAGTCTCGTTTCCTTTTTATACATCATTATTAGAGAGAGAGAGAGGTAGTGCCCTTTTTGTCAATAAATACGGCATTTGCGTTTACCTCCCGGTACTCCATTTCCTTCTCCTCTTCCTCCTACTCCTCCTCTCCCTACTCCACTTTCTCCTCCTCCTCCTCCTCTTCTTCCTCCCCCGTGCTGTAAACAATTGCAAGTCGATAATCAATTGTGCGTGGGACATTATTTTACACAGGATCTAAGCTTTTTATACTGTTAATTACAGACTCATTTGCGAGGAACATTGTCTTGAATATTCATCACACTGTTATTAGAAGAGATTATTACTTCTTCACGGCCGTCTTGTAAGAATAGGAAAGCAGGTTTTTACTGATCTTACATTCACAGAGCAAGGCACGAGGGGCTAGTGATATCCGAGTATTCATAACATTAGTATTCATGGTTTTCTTTTCACTTTATATTGATTTTTATTGACAGTTAAGAAAGAAACAAACAGGTCATACAGCGAAAGATATTGCTCAGAATACTCGCGGCGGCTTCTCACATCAGACTTCAACCTCGAATTTGTCTTTTATAGTTGTTGCTGCTGCTGTTGTTATTGTTGTGGGTGGTGATGGTGTTTATTGTATTCTTGTGTTTATTCATGAATCTGGAATGCTACTTTTATTTCCGGTTCCGCGTCGGTATGCCACAGGTCTGGAAAATTCAATAGATAATGTAAATATTCGCACTTATTCATCTCGCTTGTATTCTGATCCTTGATATGTTTTCTTTCTTTCCACACTAATGACTCTTACACGGAAAGGTAATTAAGTGTCCAGGTAACCGATGACTGGGGACGAAACACACTCAGGAGCTGCAGTGTTTGGTTTGCTGCAGATCGTGTAGTCTCGTTAAATCCTTGTGTGTATCTGTGTGGCAGTGAGAGACAGGACGGAACAGGTGAGCGAGCAGGTGCATTGGACTGTTAGGTGGACGAGTGGAAAGAAATGGAGGATGAAGGTTGAGGACGAGAGGGATGAAGAGTGAAGGGTGAAGGAGATGGAGTGGCCTCGATGGTGCTGAAGGATGGTTTTGATGAACAGGGAAAAGCGACAAGTGGTGAAAAAAAATAATGAAGAGAGAAAAAGTGAATGCTGGGATATCGAAAAGAGTGAATGGAATAGAGAACGTTACCTGCATCACTTAAAGACCTGACAAATAGGAGAGGAATAGAAGAAAGATCAAGATTAGGAGTCATATTCTTAAACCTTTCAGCTCCCAATCCCATACAATTAACAAGGACTTCGTAAGATTTTTGGGGCTTTTCCAGGGGTAGTTTTATGACCCTGGTGGTAGTCTGACAAATTTTCTGCACCATGAACGTAAAGAAATGCTCATAGGGACGCGTGTAACCTCTTTTTTTTGGCCATTAAAAATTATTGATGGAAGAGAAGAAAGCGTTTGAGAATACCACCGCTAGATCAGGAGGAAGGATGGTTTGAGATGGATAATATGAAGCAAGGGAGATGCATGATATAGAGATGAGAAGATAATTAAAGACTGAGGCTGAAGAGAGAGGAAGCTTAGGGATGCAGAAGGATAGTTTCGACGAATAGGGAAAAGAGACAAAGTAAAAAATAATAGAGGAGGAAAAGTGAATGTTGGATGTGAAGAATTTAAAGGCTGGTGAATGAAATAATGCGTAACCTAAATTGTTCTAAAAAAGGATGGTTAACAAATAGGATAGGTATAGAGACAAAAATGATAGTGAAGATAGAGAACAGGAAAAAGGCTTGATATGGATGATAAGCAGGAAGGATATGTATAGTAGATGGTATGGAGAAGATAAAGTAAACTAGAGGGATAAAAGTTAAAGAGATTAGAGGGGAAGGTTAAGTTTCAAAGGTCTCCAGTAGCGTGGGTGAACAAGAGAACGTTATCTAATAGTCGTGAAGGAGTTTTTCCCTAACACGAGAGAAAAAGGAGGATGAAAGCAACCATTAATCGAGTTAAGGAGAGGGAGCGGAGGGAAGAACTGTAAGCAGGTGAGAGGTCGAGGTGAGAAATAGAAGATGCAGGAAAAAAAGAGGTAATGTTGTGCAGAGGGAAGGAGACAGAGGGAAAGAAGAAGAGGGAAAGAGAGGTACGAAAGCATTGGCAAATATATGAAAGGCAAGGAAGTGATATGCATGGGATGTCTCAATAGAAAGGGAGGTAGTATTAGCATGAAAAGATGAGTAAAGAAATGAGGGATATGAACAAAGGTAGGAAAGCGAAAAGGAAACCACTAACAAAGAAATGCAAAGGAGGATGGCAAAGAGCAGAAGAAAGATGATGAGGAATGTGATCCGGAATGAGAAAGAAAGAAAAAGGACGGAATATCTGATAGGACCAGACACATAATTTCAAGGGAGGAAGGAGACTAGGATCACTGCATTAATACCACGCAAGGATATATGCAGGATGAAGGAGAGGCTCACACACAGCAGGCCCCAGTTCTGCCCGAGATGTCACGAAGATTAACACTCACTTTTCTTCATCTCCAGCGCCGAGCAGAGGTTGAGCAGGGTGGAGGCAAGGAGCGTGACAAAGGTGGAGGAGAGCTGGCCAGCCTGGCGTGGCATCCTGCTGAGTGATGTTGAAAGACAGTCCAAACGGTTTGCAGCTCACACGTCACCGCGCCGCGCACAGGTAATGTTCCTTTTGTCACTGTAAAGCTCTTTAATTAACGGGGTTCACTGCGTCGCCATCACACGGGGATCGCAGCTGCCTTGTTGAGGGGTTCACTTCCTCTTCCTTTATGGAATTGACTGCGTTGCCTTTGCCGGGGCTCACTTTGTCGTCCTTTCATTGGGTTACCAGCGCGCACTCTTGACGAGATCACAGCGTTGCCTTTTAACGGTGTTCAGGCCTGGCAATGGTCGCGGGGTAACTTCACCTCATCCAACCGTGACCTTGGAGGCGAGACGGACACGCCCACACAGGATCACCGGACACGCACGGCTGTTCTAAAGACGACTGTCGAGAATGTTTGAGCTTCCACGAACATGTTCTAGCGCGTCTTCCCGCTCCCGGTGCTGCGGCGAGGACCAGCAGCGGCGCGGCACTTCCTCCCCTTACGAAACGCATAAAATTTCACACATCAGCATCTAATCAATATTTGCTCAACCTTAAGATAAATAATTATTCTTCTCATTTATATATATATATATATATATATATATATATATATATATATATATATATATATATATATATATATATATATATATATATATATATATATATATATATTTATTTATTTATTTATTTATCTAAACCCTTATGCTCACACAGGTGTATGTCAGTCATGTAAAAGCAAAGCCCTGTGCCGTGCAGGAGGTTACAATTCCCACGTGCTTTGTTGGTTGAATTCACTCTATTTCTTTTTATACTTCAACTTCACATGCGAAGGATGATTCTGAGTGACACCACATGATTGGCGTCGTGCTGATTAAAGCTTGTCACTGCATGATCATCAACGTCGTGGCGCCACGTTTCATGATGCCCAATTAATGAATAAGCTGCCTAAATTTGGCTGATCACACAGCCACGAAGCTTGTGCTCCAACCAGACGTGTTTGTGTCCTGTGCGTGACGAGGAGCGTTAGGGCTTGATACCCTCCACCTCAAGGTCATGTTAGTTAATTAACGCCTATACCTAAGTGTTTATTTGACGATTCTGTTGTGTAAATAATATATCGTGCACAGGATTCTCCTGCTTCCTTGATAACCTAAAGCTGCAGACAATTGCTCTGCGTGTCTGTGTCAGTAATCACTGTTCCAGAGCAGGAGCCAATAAGTCTTTGAAACACGTAAGCTCCCTCACTGGAATGAAAAACTCTAATTTTCCTCTCCGCGACACACGGTGACAGGGGCGGAGGTAGTTTCCCCGCGCGGCGATTATCACCCCCGACGGCGTGGCGTGGAAAGATTCATGAAATGAGAAAATGTAATTGCTCATATTGGATGCAAGAAAACTGGAAAGGATATTAGTTTTGAAGTATCGTACGGACGCTCGTATTCATCATGAAAGAGGAAGGAAAAGTGTTTGCACGAGCACTGGTGGCCGACGACGGCTATAAGGACGCCACGCACTGCCACGAGTTACACGAAACAAAATATCTTTAAACTTGGCATCGAAAAATTTCATTTTTAAATCAGTCTTTTTGTCCCTAAGTCCAACGACTACCATTTATGAAGTAATTCAGTAGTACACACAACTTTTGAAGTAATTATAAACAGAGGAAATAAATGGTAACATCTAATCATTACTTCTTTTCAATTAATCAAAGCGTTTGCTCCCTCTTGTGAAAAGCTCCATGATCTTATCCTTCAAAACGGAAAGAAAGGAAGAGTAATTTAAATTCTCCACTCTGCGATGGCTGAGATCAGGCCGAGGCTCTCGCTCAGGTGGAGGTCAAACACAATTATCTCTCCGGCCTCGCACGGAAAGCTGATCAGCGTTATGTCCTAAGGCGCTGCAATTGCCGGAGACAGCCTCACACTTTCCTGCATTTCGTCAGCATAACTCATGACAAACTGTCGCCACCGCTGAGGTAAATTTAAATATGTGTGTGTGTGTGTGTGTGTGTGTGTGTGTGTGTGTGTGTGTGTGTGTGTGTGTGTGTGTGTGTGTGTGTGTGTGTGTGTGTGTGTGTGTGTGTGTGTGTGTGTGTGTGTGTGTGTACGTCCATCCGTGCTCTCCTACGTTCATATATTATTCTGTTTATTTAATACTTTAATTCATATTACAGCATTATAATATTATCCTGTAAAATGTGTAGAGAAAGCAGTCTCGAAAAATAATGACAGTAATAACTTTAACGTTAAAAAAAAAGGCCATGCAGTCCTTCGCCAATTTTGATCCTGCAAGCTTATTAACTTCAACGATATCGCCTCCACAACCAATACCCGGCAATCCCTCAGTGACGAGCCGCCGCCCGGACACCGTTCCTGCTGTCCCGAAAGTGATGCCGGACCCGGATATCACTCGAACAATCCTATTCCGTCTGTGTGCGTGTGTGTGTGTGTGTGTGTGTGTGTGTGTGTGTGTGTGTGTGTGTGTACGTGTGTTTGTGTGTTCTTTTACGTTCATGATATTCTTTTCTATTTCATATTAAAATTTCATCACAGTATTTTAACATTTTGTGGTGCAATATATATGGAAAGCAATCTCGAAAAATAATGACTGTGTGTGTGTGTGTGTGTGTGTGTGTGTGTGTGTGTGTGTGTGTGTGTGTGTGTGTGTGTGTGTGTGTGTGTGTGTGTGTAACCGTCACGTTATACAGGCAACAAGATCTTACCAAGTTTTCAATCTTAATCTTTCTTTCTACACCTAAGTACTTCGTAAAAAGGACATCGACAGCTTTATAAAATTTTTCAAAGAAGCTTTTCACTCGCGTACACAATCACAATGAAATGAATAAATAAAAAGTTTGGTGTAATAGTTTCCACGCGCGAGTCACGATTCTGAGACGGGGCGGGAGTGGCAGGGCGAGATATGTTTTCCCTGCAACGGCTCGTGGCAGACTGAGGCTCCATCTCGGGCTCAACCTCGGCTCCGGCGGGCTGGAGGACCCACACACTCTCGCCTGCCGATTTTATGCCCCGACTTGTGGATGGACTCTGCGGTATCTTCCTTCAATTTCCAGTTTCTTTACATCACGGTCATTTCATATATCAAGCCGCGGCTCCTCAAAGCGATCCACGAGGCTGTAGGGAATGATTTAGATTTATTTATTTTTGTACGTTTTCTCTGTGGTTTTTGCTTCATTAATGCCTCGCTTCGCAAAATTTATCTTGTAATGCTCTCGTGTTGATGTGTACTGCTGTTTTAATTATGCACACTGGTCGTTGGCTTTCTCTCTCTCTCTCTCTCTCTCTCTCTCTCTCTCTCTCTCTCTCTCTCTCTCTCTCTCTCTCTCTCTCTCTCTCTCTCTCTCTCTCTCTCTCTCTCTCTCTCTCTCTCTCTCTCTCTCTCTCTCTCTCTCTCTCTCTCTCTCTCTCTCTCTCTCTCTCTCTCTCTCTCTCTCTCTCTCTCTCTCTCTCTCTCAGAACTGCCACTCTCTTCAATTTAATGTGGTTTATTTGTCATGTTGATACCGTAGAATTTGTGTAGTTCATTTTTCCGGGAGACAATAACATGCATGCACTACATCACATTTTCTTACAATTATTACTTACACTTATCATACACATAAGGAAATAAAAGTTGATATAGATGAAAAAAGACTCCTATTGGACTTTATAAGCTGTCAGTGCGTTTGTTTTTCTATTCATAAACATTTTTATATGCCGACTGATACAAAGGATCTTTTACGCATTTTTTTTGTGGGCAATATTGATGAAGTGCAGCTCAGCGGTAAATGTGAATTATTGCATCTGTCGAGGGTAGGTTTTTTGAAGGTGTCGAATGCAGAGTGGTGTTTCGTACTTTTACCTGCACGCACATTTTTTTATTTCATTGGTTAGTTTCGTTTTGATCTCTGAATTGCAGTTTCCATACCAGTGTATGATGCAAACCGACACATCTGAAACTGTGTTGGCTGGGTAGTCTTATCATGCGTGTAACATTTTCTTCCCTTCTTAAGCCCTCCTCGGCATTTATATTAAAACTGAAATTATTTTATATAATCGTACCTGGTTATTCGTATTCTCGAATCTACAGCCTCTTTCTTTATACATATTAGCGATTGAATGAATGGTGAAGTACTAAGGAGTGCAGTCATTTTTCTTTCCTTGACATGCGTACTAAAATGTTTTATCTCTGAGTATTAGGCACGTGTATTTGTACAAAGTCTGACAAGGCCAGTGTGACCTGCATATTTGAAAAGTTGGCAGTTGTTGACATGGCAGCGGCTGTCATTGGTATATGAAGTATGAAGTATGATTGGCAGTCCTTTCCCTGTGGGGTGATTGTTTTTGTGCCATAACTTTGAATTTTGCGTCGAAAAGTTTGTAATACGGAAATGAAAAATAATATATCGATAAAAGTTGGTGATGATTAACGTTCATGTTATTCAAATAATAATAGTAATTTAGTTATCCTCCATAGTGTTGGTATAGGATTTTTACCAAACGACTGTTGGAAAATCTTACACAAATCTTCATAGAACTTCAGTAAATAACTCATGATCTACTCTAGCCCCGCCACTTACCCAGCAAACTTCTAATAACTATATCACACTTTAAGGTACGAATAGTTGGTGATGTAGAGGTCATTCAGAACAATAGTTAGCTTTATCATGTCAAAGGAGTGGAGGAGGAGGGCAGTTGATTGATTCAGTGGAGCGGTAAGCATATCATATTGTTGTCGGGAAACGTGGCTGGAGCATTGCAGTGGGCAGGTGTACTTTACCGATATCATTAACAGTGGCCTTGGACACCGATGCCTTCCTGCTTAAATCGTAAGTTCTGACGCGCCTTATATATCAGCAACACACACACACACACACACACACACACACACACCAACACCAACAACCTAAACCTATCTGTTTCCATCCATCTACATAATTATGTTTCTCTCTCTCTCTCTCTCTCTCTCTCTCTCTCTCTCTCTCTTCCCCTTCCTTCCCCTCTTCTTTCCTGTCAAAGGGAAGATAGAAAACTCTCACTAAAACCTTTCTAAGGCGAATAACAGTCCCGTCTCCCTCCTCTGCACCGCTCCAAGCTGCCGCCCCTTCCAGGCAAGTCGTCTCTTGCATCATGTTTTTATTCAGTGTTCGTCGTTTATCAAGGCTGATGGACGGGTGGGAAGTGGTGATAAATGCTATGCTTTTGCTGTGTTGCCATGGCCAGGGGGAGGGAGATGTTTAAAGTGGTGAGGTGAAGTGCAGCCTCCCTTACCTCATTGATCCTCCCAGCAACTTAAACTCCAGCTTTGCTACGTTAATGCACTAATGGAACCTTAGGCCGGGGTGAGAGATGGGCACATTGGTGAGGTGAGTGAGGTCTCTTTTAGTCGTGGTTTCTCAATGATCCTCCATACTACTTGAACTTCAGCTTTACCTCGTCAGTGCACCAATAGAACCTTAAGCCGCGGAGATAGGTGGTTACATTGGTAAGGTGAGTGAGGCTTTCCGTAGTAATGGTTCCTCAATAGTCCTCCCTGTCATTTGATCCCAAGCTTTACCTCGTTAATACACCAGTAGAACCTTAAGCTGCTGTGAGAGGTGGTTACATTGGTGAGGTGAGTGAGGGCCTCCGTAGTAGTGGTTCCTCAATAATCCTCCCTGTCATTTCATCCCAAGCCTTACCTCCTCAATAAACCAGCATAACGTTCACTCTCACTCTCACCTTCATTATTCCCCACCGAACATCTATTCCCTCATCTTAAAGCCCACCAAACCCCTGCACTCCTTATCTCATACACGACGTAATCCAAACTTTGCCTCCACTATCAAAGACTCCTCTCTTTCCCTCCTTCAATAAGTAATTAAACCCCAGTACTCGGTTCTTCCCGCACTCTTACGAATCCTCAACTTCTCTACCAGGTACTCTGACCCAAACTTTCCTTCCTCCTGCCGAGCATCAAGCCCAAACATTTTTTTTTCTCCGATGCATCAGGAAACTTCAAATGTTGTCTCACCACCAGATAATCTTCTCATGTACATTTCCGTTACGCTATCAAACCCAAAACCTCTTCCCTTAAACATCATGAAATGAGCTTTTTCTTCCAGCAATCCCATTGAACACCTGTACCAGTGAAACCCCAGCACTCCTTCCCGCACACTTCGACAAACCTCTCTCTTCCCTTCCCCGCCATCGAACCCAAGCTTTCTCTCTCCCTCAAACATTCTGTCTTTTCCCCATTTACCATATTCTCTCAACACCAGGTAATCTTCTCACTTCTTCCTGTATGGTTATGAAACTCCAATAAACCTTACCCCAAACATCATGAAACTGCAGCTAATTCTCACCTTATTATATTGAACACATGCTTTGCCTCCAACAAGTACTAACGAAACCCCAGGACTCCTTCCATTATACGTAACGAGCCTCTGTCTTTCTTCCCTCCCTCTCCTCCGAATCCCAACTTTTTCTCTTCTTTCCTCCATACATCACTTACTTCCTCTCGCTGCCATTTACCCCATCCGGTCAAGATCTCCAGCTCTTAATTCCTCTCTTTAATCTTTACTTAGACTTCTTGTTTTCAGTGTATTATGTCTTTTCTCTTATTTGGTTCCCTTCTTATTTATGCCTTCAACCCTGTCAGCTCCTTTGCTTGTTTGGATTTTCAACTTTTGCTTCTCTTTCATTCCATATCTTATCTTCCATCTTATCGGACTTCCATCTTATCCTCCATCCTCTTATCTCTGTTTCTGAGGGTCGGGGGAACAGCCTTTGCAGCGGTCTATTCCACAAGTGATCCATTTATACAGATAGATGGTTGGACGACTGATGATTTCGAAGAGTACCATGACCCCCTCCCTTCCCTACTCCTGGTCGTCCTCAACCGTTCCCTCTCCCGTGCTTCACCGTCCACCTCCAAACTTCTGCTCTCCCTTTCCCTGTCCCCCTCCTCGAATATCTCCCCCTTCTACACAAGTCCCTCCTCTCCCATTAACCACCATACCGCAAGGGGGCGTTCACACACACACGCACACGCACACACTCACACTCACACTCACTCACACACACACACACACACACACACACACACACACACACACACACACACACACACACACACACCGATAAAGTAGACATCGTCCTGTGACTCCTATAGCCCGTAGAGATGCCTCCCCTCGACTCTGGTACTCTGGACTGGAGGAATTGTCCATGAGCTTAAGTGGGATAAGCAATGAGGGTTTCGGAAGTATTTTATGTTCTTGGCTGTGCAGTTTTGGCCCCTCCTTATATTTTGTGATTTCTACTGTTTGTCTTCTTTTCATCTGAGTGTGATTATCCTATAGCTCACATCTGCAGTATTTTTATTTATTTATTAGTTATATATATTTTTTCAAGTTGTAATCGTTCTTCATTGCTGTTTTACGGCCTACCCATAGCGTCGATAGATTCTTTTGAAGGAGCCTTTTGGTTTGCTTGGCTCTTGTTGTCCCACACGGAGCTCTTAATCTTGTTAGCGGAGCCTCGGTCAAGTGCGGGTAGATAGGTGGTCATCAGGATGGGGTGGGGGGTTATGGGTACTGGGGATGGCTGGGGCATCTGGGGGAGACTGGGGACGACTTGCCACTCCACACCCACACCGCGTGCTTCACTCGCACCTCGGCCACCAGTCTATTTATATGCTACGAGGGAAGGAACATTTATCTTCGTCGTTTTGTTCAATCAATTCTCTTCATAATTCTTTCTTTCTTTCTTTGTTTTTTTTATTTCCCCCTTTTCTCCTCCTTCGTCCCCTCTTCGTCCTTCTCCTCCTACCTCTCTCCTCCCTCTCTCCTCCTCCTCCTCAGCAACGTTGATAAGAAGCTCAGCAACGTTGATCACTCCAAGCTCTTCACGCTGCAAACTAACCTGAGAACAAGAAACAACGGAAAAACAATTCAAGCAAAGCGATGCAATACTGACATCGGCAGGAGTTATTTCTCGAATAGAGTGGTTCGCCACTGGAACAGCCTCCCTGCATAAGTGGTTAGTGCAGAGAGCATCAACTCCTTCAAGAAACGCATTGATCGCCACTTTGCTGCATCGGGAGTGAACTGAACGTACCCAAGAGTAGGTGCACAAGTGCTTTAATCTTTCCCTTCAAGCCACTCCTGTGGCAAACGGATTGATTAAATCACTGAAAGCAGGCAGCCTAGTAAAGAGCCAACAGGCTTTCTGCTGCCTGCTAGTCCTTTTTTCCATGTTTCCTCCTCCTCCTCCTCCTCCTTTTCTTTTTGCTCCTTCCTTCTTTTGATCCTCCTCCTCCTCCTCCTTCTCCTTTTCCTTTTCCTTCTCCTCCTCCTCCTCCTCCTTCTCCTTTTCCTCCTCCTCCTCCTCCTCCTCCTCCTCCTCCTCCTCCTCCTCAATCTCGGGTTTTTGTCTTGCCCTTGACCTGCCTCTTTCACCGTAAAAATAAATATATATTAATAGTTTTTTTTCTGTTTTATCATCTACTTTTTCTCATCATTAATCGACTGCTGCCATACCTGTTTCTCTTCTTCTTTTTCTTCCTCCTCCTCCTCCTCCTCCTCCTTCTCCCCCTCCTGCTTTTCTTTTCTTTCTTTCTCCTTCACCCCTCCTACTTCTCTTTCTTCTTTCCTCCTCCTCCTCCTCCTCCTCCTCCAGCTCCAACTCCTCCTCCTCCTCCTCCTCCTCCTCCTCTTCCTCCTCTTCTTCCTCCTCCTCCTCTTCCTCCTCCTCCTCCTCCTCCTCCAACTTCAACTCTAACTCCTCCTTCTCCTCCTCCTCCTCCTCCTACTCTTTCTCCTCATCCTTCTCCTCCTCCTCGCAATACCCCGCGCCACCGACCCGGCAAGAGGCAAGGCGGCTGGCAAATCTCCTCTTCGTAATGGTGCTGCCGATCCCCAGAGATGAGAAAGATGGGGCGACAACTGACGGATCCCTCGGCGCTTAGACCCACGTGGAGGAGGCGGCGGTGAGGAGACAGCGGTGGCTACATAATGAAGATGGGTCGGGGAGCGTTGAGGGTGGTGTCTCAGATAAGTGGGTTAAGACAAACTTGCCCCGGCCATTAAGATTTACGAGTGAAGGGAGACTCCTGCCGACCGACCTCCCACCCACCCATGGCGAGGGAACGGATTGCTGGCGGGCACTTCGTCTTTTGGATTCGTATTGATTTTCTCGTCTTCAGTGGAGCAATCGGTGTGCCCATTATTTCCTACCAAATATTTGTATGATGTGATGATGTTTTTTTTTCTGAAGCGAATAGGTGTGGCTTATTGAAACGGGACAAATGTGTGCCTGTTGATGTTCTGTCTTCCTATTCATCTACTTGAAACTGTTAGCTTGCACTCAGTTAAGTGTACCTGGTGCCCACTTGTATTTTTCACATTTTTGTAAATTAAATATTATCTTTTCAGTTTATGGACATAACTGGATGCAAACGTCAAAGGTGTTCAGTCTGCTTCACTAGATATGTTTATCAGTCTATCTATATCTATCTATCAATCTATCTATCAATCTATATCTATCTATATCAATATCCATCTATCTATTTAGCTATATCTATTTATATTTATCCATATATATTCAATATCTATCAACATCGCCCTGCATCAATCATTGCAAGATGTTATCCTAGGCAGTCGGTGTGCTGTGCCTCTGGATTTCAGTTTTGATGTACAGGTGTCGTAAGTTTCGTAATATCATCACAACATTTCAGACAGAGACACAGAGAGGCAGACAGGCGTATCACCGGCAACAGGTATATAGTTTCTTCACATCCGTCCGTTGAGTGTCAGCTTCGGAATGATGCTCGTTGTGAAAAGGCGAGGCGGTGAGGGGATAAGATGCAGCGTGAGGGGGTAGGAAGGAGGGCAAAAGATGACGTGTGGATAAGAACGAGTCGAGGAAATATGCACAGGGAACTAAAAAAGAGAAGGTTTGCTAGAAGGAGCTGCCGGGCGTAGTGACGAGAGAGAAAATAAGCACTAAGATTGGCGGCAGAGTGGAAAGATAAACCAGAAAATAAGGTGTTAACATACATAGTGGGGAGCGAATGGAAGTGAGGTGAAGGGAAAGGGAGAGAAAATTAATTGAATAAATGGAATAAGATATATAAGAACAGACGTGAAGGAAATAATAAAGTAATATATGAAAGGAGGAAGGAATAAAGCATCAATAAAGAAGATACCAACGGAGAAAGTTAAAGAGTGAAAGAGGAAATTTAGTGTGAATGATTAATCGAATTTTGAGCTGTAACATGACATTTTAATTTGTCGGCTGAAGTTGTACTAAAGGCGGTCAGATGTGTGGCAGGAGAGCGGGGAGTAACGAGCGGTTGTGAGGGAAAGAAGACAGAGCTCATTAGGATACGAAGAATAAATAGCGTGCTCATTACTCATCCTGCTAAGATTATAGTAAAATCGTGATGTAGAAGAAATACTTACTATAATTATAGGTCCAACAAAGGAAAGTACCGGATTTAAGAATTTCCTTCAGTGATGTCACATATTGGAAGCATCATTCTTACGTCGTTGAGAAGCGAAACTAAGTGTGTGCGTTGGTGATAGCAGGCGCCGCGGGAGATGTTGAGTAATATAAACCAGGCGGGCTGGATCCGCAGAGTTTTCCGCGTCACTACCAGGGTGACATTGAAGCCGTGACCCGTTGTTTATCTTGCAGCCTTTGGAAAGTTGGTGGTAATCTCTGAAAACCATCTTCTGATCAGACGACGTGCTGGTGCGAAATGTAACAGGGCATTTCCAGAAACTTTATGTTGGACTATATGTTAACTCGTGTGTATAATTTATAATACTTCCTTTAGTGTGTAGGCTCCAAAGTCCTCTTATATCCATCGCATGTTGGAGGCATCCAATCTATAACGTGATTTATTAGAAAAGTTTGGCTAAGCTCTTGTTTAGTTGTACTGTAACATCTTTGTTCTTGAATAGAAAGTTTATTTTAATAAAGGCCAACATTGTTTTCCCTTCATTCGTTACCTCAGTGTATTGCTGAAAAAAATTGAGGTCCAACTCGACTTAAACACCTTAACAAAGTGTTGGCTTTTGTTTTCACACCACACACCTCATTATGCAACTTCGAAATTTTAGTTCCAACTTATCATTTTATTTTTTGACAGCTGAGTCATTAAATCAATAAATCAAATCATGTTAATATTTTTTTTTAACATTGCTCACATTTATTCCTATAAAGCAAATTTTTCCCATGTTGTGAGTGTTGCTTAGTAAGCTCACTGGCGCCCAACGTGTTTCAGAATTGCTAAAAAAACTGGGCAGGACCAGGCGTGGTGCATCTCTATGATATGCAGTTATTAAAGCCTTTTTCCATTTGCTGATATATTTTAATATTTTGCAAACTATTGCATTTCGGTTTTGATTTTGATTATTGAATTAGTTAAATCCTAAAATTGATGTGAAGGACCACGTTCCAAATGGCCGCCTTAAATATTCAAATCAAAAAGAATAAGTGCTGTTAAACTTTAATGGTTTAAGTATCTATAATAAAAAAAAAATTTACTCCTGCCTTGGTGTTACAGTATAGGACTCGTTGGTCGGGTCGGGTAAAATTTCGGTCAAAGTAAAACAGTCGGGTAACTACGCCTTTCTCTCCCCGGGAAGCCGCAATGGATGACTCCCGTAAGAGGACAAAACAAGCAGCAAAGTAAAGCACTCGGAGTAAATACGCATAGGGAAGTGCTCTCGTGAGGGAACCCAACTTGTGATCCCGAACTGTGCGTGTTGGCGGTCTGTAAACCGTGTATCGCGTGAGAGAGAGAGAGAGAGAGAGAGAGAGAGAGAGAGAGAGAGAGAGAGAGAGAGAGAGAGAGAGAGAGAGAGAGAGAGAGAGAGAGAGAGAGAGAGAGAGAGAGAGAGAGAGAGAGAGAGAGAGAGAGAGAGAGAGAGAGAGAGAGAGAGAGAGAGAGAGAGAGAGAGAGAGAGAGAGAGAGAGAGAGAGAGAGAGAGAGATTATGTAGCACACTAATGAAACTCAGTGAAAGGAGAAAATGTAAATGAATAATATTTTAAGGATAAGAAAATAAGGTGCACTGATGTGGGAGGGATTGATGAAAGGAATGATGAGGACGAAATAGGAAGCAGGGCGAGGGAGATTAGGTGTGGGATTCAAGATGTCACAGAAAAATTTGCGTGCCCTCTGCCTTCAGCTAATAAGCCAGTAGAGCAGGAAAGGGGGACGGGGAAAGGGGTGGAGGTCTGAGTGAATGGGAAGACTCGCGCCGCTACCCATAGACGAGGAAATAACACATTATATATTTACTACTGTTCTGTTCTCTTTCATTCTGTAATTTCCCTCCCCTCTGAGAAGATATAGAAAAGAGAAAGGGACTGTAATGCAGTGGAATGAGTTTTGTTTTAGGGGAACCTACATTGTTACAAAATGCTTAATGCTTAACTATCTAGGACAACCTCGGATTCCTAATTTGTTACCTGTTTTCGTGCGTCGTCTCATAAACGGGTCGCGACTATATTTCATGGGGGCGTGATTAGCTGTATTGTAGGCTTTATTACGGTACGTCTGAATCTGTGTAACATTTATCAATTCATTATTGTCAGAGGAAAACACTTTATTTTATCTCCTCCGTGATCCAGTGGTTAGCGTGACTAGCTACACATCAGGCTGCCCGGATTCGAATTCTGTTCCGGGCCGTCGGGGTACAGCTCACCCAGTTGTTCATCCTTCCTTGCGGACTGGGAGATAAATGGGTACCCGGGGAAACCTGGGGAAGGGAAACTGTGCTAGCCCGGAAGTTAAGCTGCCCCTGTGTCGGGTTAATGGGTTCTTTCCCCCAACATGCTCAAGGGGCCAATGCAAAGAAAATGAACATCGCTGTCACGCGCATCTTTAGCATAGGCCCCCAACTTTACTTTATGATGTACGTTAGCTAATTTTAGTTTGTTTTGGTGAATAAATAAAGTTGAAGTGCTCGTTAAAAACTAATTTCATTACCTCTGGAATGAATTTGCTGCTGGAGATTTTTGTAAAGAAAATGTTGAATAGTGAATCAATCATTCCAAAGTTGTGAGATCGCACCCAGAGTCCGTTGCAATCTTTTAACTATCACTGGGTCTCGAACGCGCTTCCATTGTGCCGACAACGAAACGCTTTGAAATCTGCTTTAGTGAAACCCTATGTTACTTATGAACTGACTACCTGTTACATTTTTATTTTCCATTTTCTTGAAAATTCTAAACTTTCGGGCGGGCTGGAGAGTGACGTTGGCCTCCCATCCACATTTTTTTTTTCCGAGCTGTATCTCGGCCTTACAATATAATACACAGCACAACGAGTCATTTGTCAGATCACAATTTGAGGAATATGGGGGCGCCATCTCGACCACGTAATAAGAACTCATGCTATTTATTTTTTTCACCTTCCCTTTTTTCTCTAAACGTAACCGCTCTATTGTTCATATTAAAGTGCTTTCCACGATATTTCTTAATTTGGATATTACGAGGCGTACCGCAGTGATGAAAACATTGGTTAGTGAAAACCGCTTTGCTGGAAAACCGATTATACTTATTTGTATGAATGGTTTATCCTCTCTTTTACACAAGACAAACCCCGATGATATAAATTATGTTTTACCCGCGCCTTAACTCAGAACAAGTCGACTGACAAAGCAAACACCGTCACCCATCCTAATGAACTCTAACAGTGTATGCATTTAAGCCATCTGTAGAGCCAGTAATAACAGAAGAGTATCACGGTATGTTTTTTATCGTGGCCTTATGTGAGTAGCGTGGGGAGGGAGCTGAAGTGCGCCACAAAGACAAGTCGAGAGTGAACTGGAAAGATTTGGGAAACACTGATCTAATTAAGTAGCAACAACCCATTGTCAACGTGAAGGGGAAGAGGGGGAAAGGCGTAATGTAGTGAGATAATCCTGCCACTCATTACACTTGAGGGGCGAACACATCAATAGGAATAACACAATCCTAAGCGATGTGAGAATATTTTATCAGGTTATTGTATATTGATAAGCAGATAAAGCAGTGCACGAGGGACGGGTAGATGGAGCCTGACGCAGTGGGGTGAACCTTGCCATGACCTTGAGCTGGACTGATCTGGCTGTTACAATTGTTAGCGCAATGTGTAATGTTTGTCGGTTTCGAAACCTGTATTTCACTACCTAATTGGATACTGCCGTGCCCGCCACCGCGTATATCAAATAGTCGTTAAAGTGAAAGGCGAGAAATAGAGAAATGAATATCGCAGTGCCCCACAATCTCACTGGGGCTCGTCGACATGTAAAACAGAATCCACTATAACGACTGGCTGTGATAAAGTTTGCAGTGTTATAAGAGACGCGTTCTGCTGGATAACTACATTGTTACACCAGCTAATATCTAGTTTGGGCTAAGTGTCAGTAAGGAAACGGGTGTCAAGTGAACAGAAGGAACAGGAGGTGGACAGGAGTCATATATACTTCAGGTATATTTTTTTTTACCCCCCCAAAAAACACACATCATGAATGGAAGAAAAAATCCTGCAGTATGTTATTACAAGCAAGACAGGGTAATCTGAAAAAAAATGCGTTTGACAGTACTACTTCAGAACAAAAAGATATATAATCCTGCAGTAATAATGTTGCTACGATGATAGAAGCCTAAAAGGTATTCCTCATGTTTTTTCTTTATTTCTAAAAGTTTACAAGAACGCACGCTACTGGAGCTTATCTCGGTATCGTATCTCGTTCAGATTTGGCGTATAGTTGTGGTATAAATGAGTTTTGTACTTTTTTGTTATTGCTGTGTGCGTGCGTACTTGTATCAGTCCACCTATCCATATGTGTGTACTTTAATATGAGATGCCTCAAAACATATGCTTATCAATCACTGTCTATCAACAAATACATCTCTTTCGATATCAATATTTCAATCAATTTATGTATTTTATATGTGTGTACATCAAACTGAGGTCTTATGTACTACGCTTCTACAAACGTCCCCTCTCTATGAATATATAAATGTATCTAAGACCTATGCAAAATGTCTTAGAACGCACAACAGCTCCTGAAGACTCCTCAAAACACCTTTCTTCCTTATGGTTCAAATGGCTCAGTTCATGGGTCTCCTTATATCTCCCCAGACCAAAACTGCAGTCGCCTTTCCTCTCCACGAACCAAAACTACCCCGCTTATGAACCCCGTCCTCTAACTGGGGTATTTTCTAGGGATATTTTCTACTACATACCTTCCTTCCCACACTCCCTCAATTACCCAGCCGCTCAGCACAAACAAGGCGAGGAAAATGTGGGTATTACGTACTAAAGATAGCAAAGTATAATAGTGGGGAAAAGTGGGTAGGTTCAGTTCAGTTTATTTTTGTGGTTATGTATATGTAAAGAGGGTGATTAACTGGAAAATAGAGGGGAGGTGAAGGTTGGGCGAAGGATAGAGGAGGTTGGGTGAAGGGGTATAGGGGGAAAATATTATTAGAGCAAATTGTAAAGGAAAGTACTGGAAATAGGGATAGACTCGTGTTGTGAGGAGGCAGACTAGTAAATATGGAAGGAAAGGAAAGAGAAGGAAGGAAAAAAAAAGAAAAATAAGAAGACAAGAAGAACAAGAGTAAGAACAAGAAGAAAAGGAAACGAAAAAATAAAACGAAAAAGAAGAAAAAAGAAAAAAGACAAGAACGAGAAGTTGAAGAAAAGAAAGAAAACAATAAATAAGAAAAAAAAAAGAAATTGAAACGGAAAAGAAGAAAACAAGAAAAAAAAGAGAAAATAGAAGAAAAAGAAGAGAGAAAAGATGGAATAAAGGGTGATGAGGAGTAAATAAGAGAAAAGAAGAAGGAAAAAGAGGACGAAAGAGGATGGGGAAGAGGAGCAACAGGAGGAAGGTTAGCGACGAGCGGGACATACAGAGAAGCTTGAATACGCGGAATATTAATACTAAAAAACGAATATTTGCGGGGAACGAAAGCGGAGGGAGGGGCTCGAGTCAAGTTGCCGTGTGAAGGAGCAAAACGAATCCTCCGCTCTGAAAAGCCGAGAAGCCAATAGGAAGAAAGGCGATGAAGGCTGAAGAGGATTTGAAGAGTGGAAATGAATGCCAAGAGTGACGAGACTGTAATGGAGCAAATGTGGAAGTGTGGTGCGAGGGAAAGAGAGAGACGAGAGTGAGAGAGTAAGACAGGAGGTAAAGAAAAGACGGTGCAAAGAGAGAGAGAGAGAGGGAGAAGTAATGAACAGACAGAGGAAAAATGGGAAGGTTGTGTGGGGGAGGGAGAGAAAGGGGAGAGATGGAAAGAGAAAAAAGGGTGAGATAGAAGATAAAGAAAAGATGGGACAAAGACGATGAGAAGATAGAAAGAGGATGTAGAGGAGGAATACGAAGGGAGAGAGAGAAGATAGAGATGGATAGAGGAGAACAGTGAGATGGGGGGTAAAGAAAGGGTGGTACAGCGAAGACGATGTAGGTGGTGAGAGATAGGATAAATGATAAACGAGCGAAGTAGAGATAGAAAGAGGATATGGAGGAGGAACAGGAAAGGAAAATAGGAAGGGGACGAAATTAGAATGTCGAGAAACAGTGAATAAGAGATAAAGAAAGGGTGGTGCAGCGAAGAATAAGTAGGTGGTGAGAGATAGGATAAATGATAAACGAGCGAAGTAGAGATAGAAAGAGGATATGGAGGAGGAACAGGAAAGGAAAATAGGAAGGGGACGAAATTAGAATGTCGAGAGACCTTCAAGTGGAGAGGTACGAGAATAGGTCAGAGGGGAAGAGCAGCGTGGGCGGCACGAGAAGAGCAGAGAAATTAACAAAAATGGAATTGAAACGGTGAGAGAGAGAGAGAGAGAGAGAGAGAGAGAGAGAGAGAGAGAGAGAGAGAGAGAGAGAGAGAGAGAGAGAGAGAGAGAGAGAGAGAGAGAGAGAGAGTGAGAGTGAGGGTTAATGGCCGAGTTGAAGGTCGAGAGAGAAAGTGAGGCGTAGGTGGTATATGAAATAAAAGAAAGGTGAGTGAGAGAGAGAGAGAGAGAGAGAGAGAGAGAGAGAGAGAGAGAGAGAGAGAGAGAGAGAGAGAGAGAGAGAGAGAGAGAGAGAGAGAGAGAGAGAGAGAGAGAGAGAGAGAGAGCTGGGACGCGGGGACACTTACGGAGAGAGTAACACAAGAGGGCCAGCGTGTGAGAGTGTGAGGGAAACAATGCCCTCACTCAGCTGAAAGGAAAGAGGTTAAGTGTCAGGCTGGGGTGAAGGGGTGTAGGAGTGTGGAGGGGTATAGCATTCTGACCCCCGCCCCGTCCCCCATTTTCTCCCGTTACTTCTAGGTTTGTTGATGCAGGTATTAGGGGCACCCACATGCACCCCTCCCCCGACACCCACACACACTCTTAGTGCCGATTTCGCAGTCCAACACAGTGGCCTTGTAATCTCCCGAACCAAACGATTCAATCTTCTACAGTCCACAATGGTTGGCTTTTCGACGCAACACCAGATACACAAGAGGTTTCCAATATGGTTTCCTTAAGTTTCTGAACCTAAATATGACCACCAAACACTCTACAAGGAATTTTTGAAGTCTTTGGTATTGGTTTGGATGCTTACTCAAATCTCTGAGCCTATATATGACCGCCAAACACTGTACAATTAAGGAATATTCGAAGTCTTTGGTATTGGTTTGGAAGCTTACTCAAATTTCTGAACCTAAATATGACCACCAAACATTTTACAAGGAGTATTCGAAGTCTTTGGTATTGGTTTGGAAGCTTACTCAAATTTCTGAACCTAAATATGACCACCAAACACTTTACAAGGAATATTCGAAGTCTTTGGTATTGGTTTGGAAGCTTACTCAAATTTCTGAACATAAATATGACCACCAAACACTTTACAAGGAATATTCGAAGTCTTTGGTATTGGTTTGGAAGCTTACTCAAATTTCTGAACATAAATATGACCACCAAACATTTTACAAGGAATATTCGAAGTCTTTGGTATTGGTTTGGAACCTTACTCAAATTTCTGAACCTAAATATGACCACCAAACATTTTACAAGGAGTATTCGAAGTCTTTGGTATTGGTTTGGAAGCTTACTCAAATTTCTGAACCTAAATATGACCACCAAACATTTTACAAGGAGTATTCGAAGTCTTTGGTATTGGTTTGGAAGCTTACTCAAATTTCTGAACCTGAATATGACCACCAAACACTCTACAGGGAATATTCGAGGTTTTTGGTATTGGTATGGAAGCTTCCTAACCCATCCTGGCGATCTGTGAGAGTGTCCCAAAGTGACCACTGCAGCCACTACAATTGCATCTACCACTACCTCTACTACTATTAATATCTACTACAACCGCTACCAAATACTACCACCACTACCACTATTAATCAGTATGCCCCCACCATTACCACCACTACCACCATCACCACTACTACTGTCACCAACATCTAATCAGTGAAGGCATTAACCTGGTAGCAGCGACGGGCCAAATTTGAGGCTTTACCGTATACCAGCGACGGGCCAAATTTCTGCCATGATATAAACCGCCAAAAAATAGATGATGCATAAACTGATAACAAATGCTTTGATATATATTATGAGATGGTTTGCGTGTGATGATTTTTGAAACATGATCCCCGCAGCTACCGGGTTAAACAAACACTCTAACAAACATTTAAGTGACAAGGAGCAGTGAACATTCTCGAGCACAAACTATCCCATCGTGGCACCCGTAACCCCATAACCTCGTCTCACTCTCTTCACCTTGGCACTCATCCTTCTCGTACACGTGTCTACCTAATGGTCATCCCCCCCCTCACACACACATACACACACACACTGCCAGTCCACATCTTCCTCGTTCACTGTCCCGCTGAATTGATGCCATGGTGAGTTTGGTGACGGACTCTTTCCACGAGCTTCCTCCTGCCCTCCCTCTCCTCTCTTCCCCCCCTCCCCCTCCCGTGAAGAGGTCATGATGAGGTCGGGATCGTGCGTTTTGTGTATCTGGGTAAACAGTTTTATTTCACTTAAGGACCTCGCTGCCTCCACGAGCGGGTCTTCCGGGCTCCCTCAGTGTCCTCAATACCACTAAGGAAGTACGGGCTTCGATCTCCCTCTGCGATCCAAAAGTTTTGGTAAACATATTTGTGAAGGCTTTTCAGCGACACTTCACAATATTGCAAAAATACCGAGATTGCCTCAATACACACGCCGAAAAGTGTTTCATTCCTTACCCGGCATCCCTCTCACCGCAGCTGGAGTGGCTGCATGCATTTGTTTGCTATTTTTTTTACGTTCCTGCCACTGACTCACACATTCTTGCGCCTCGCCGGTGTGGAAGCGTGTGGGCGCACTGCACGCTTCTCGTCGGGTCTGTTGTTTTCTGTATGTGCCGCGTTTCTTTACATTTATCCTTCTTTCTTTTTTTTTTTACGTCTCCGCCTATTGCGCCGGTATGCTTGCTTGAGGGGCCTGGATGGTATTCGGCCCCAGCCCGTAATGGCGCAGGCAAAGTGTTTATAGTGGCGCCATCTTCTCTTTGCCAAATATTCTGCAGTGTAACTCTGGTAATAAAATAAAAAAACTTACAGAACTTGTATTGAAATATTATGTGGTGAAAATACATGATGTTTAACGTTAAATGCTTCTTCGGCATCCCAACAGAGTCGAATGAAATTATAATTAAGTAAAAACCTCGGCAGGATTTACACTTTTCAGTCCGTCTCATTTCTTTAGTTTCACTTTTTTTTTAATTCCAATGCGAAGGAATGTTCATATCATATCCGTTTATCCATGGCAAAGACAAGTTATCGCGTCGCTATATAAAACAAACAGGTTTCCATTCATAGATATCTGAATCAAATTTACGGAAAAAAGAGAATTTCGTCATCATCCCCGTCCGTTATAAAAGCAAAACAGTGTCACCCTCTCTGGCCCTCACCCGGGGACTGGGAGGCCAGGCGACGAAATAAAAGCTTTAGTCCTATCAGAGTTGCGAGGCGATTCAGCAACACTCGCAACAAATGGAAAAGAGAAGCGAGCATGCGAGTGCAAACTTTATCTGCCGGATACATCAACGCCCACTAGAATACATATAATCTCCCCTAAGCCGCCCCACCGCTGTCCAGAGTCCCTCGTGAAGAGTGGCCACGTGGAGCCCTGCACAGCTGTCGGGGTTGGGTGGGAAGTAGGCTTTAGGAAATGGGGGAAGTGATAGGGAGAATGAGGTAAGGGAAAGATGAGGGAGGGAGAGGAAAAGAATGGAAGAGGAAGGAGAGGGAGGATAGGGAGGGATTATGGAGGGGGTAAGAATGGAAGGGGAAGGAAGGAGGGAGGTGATATACCAGAGGAGAGGGAGATAAAGGATGAAGTTGGAAGGGAGGGGAGAGAATGGAAGGGGAAGGAAAGGGGAAAGTAATACGGAAAGGGAGATAAGGTAGGGATTAGGGAGAGAAAGGGGAAAGATGGAAGGGTAAGGACAGGAGGGAGGTGCCATGATGTAGGGGAGGGAGGTAAGGGATGAATGAGGGAAGGAAGAGGAAAGAAGGGAAAGGGGAAGAGAAGGGGGAGATGCCATGCTGTTGGGGAGGGAGATGAGGAAGGAATGAAGGAGGGAGGGGAAAAAAAGGAAGAGGAAGGAATGGGAGAGGTGCCATACTGTAAGGGAAGGGGGTAAGGGAGGGATGGAGGAAGGGGAAAGAGAGGGGGAGGCACAATGCTGAAGGAGAGGGAGTTAAGGGAGGGATGAGAGAGAGAAGGGAAAAGAGGATAAAGGGATGGGAGCGTTTGGGACCATGCTGTACCTGGTCACAAACACACAAAATCCCGCCTAAGACACACAGCCAAATTTTACCACTCTGCGTAGGAGGAGCGCAGGGAGGTCACGGTGAGTGGAGTGCCGCAAGGTGTGTTTTTAAGCTTCTCCTGTCCCTTAACTTCTACGTGCTCTTCCTTGGCCAGGTTTTGGGTTTTATCTCTCCCAATGTGCTCTGCTAACCCGTTCACCCTTCCCCCCTCCTCTTCCTCCTTCAAGATCATCGTGTGTGGGGTGCTGCAGGTTATGTCCTCTAAAGTTTCTCATCTCCCGTGACTCCAACGTTCTCTTTCTTGGTCATTATAGTTTTTTTCTTCTCCCAGTGTGCTTCCGGCTTCCCTATTCACCCCTGACGTCTTCTCTCTCCTCCTACTCCCTACAACACACACAGTTTTCCCTTCCTCATCTCCCTCTCCTACAGCATGGCATCTCCCCCTGTCTTCCCTTTTCCCTTATTTCCTTTTCCTTCCCTCATTCCTCCTTTACCTCCCTCTCTTACATCATGGCACCTCCTCCTCCTCCCTTCCCCTTTCATTTTTCCCCCTTCTCTTATACCTTCTTATTTCCATCTCTTCTCCTTCCTCCAGTCTCTGCAATGTTCTCTCCCCATGCAAGAACGGTCTCCCCATACCCCAGTTGTTTCGGCGCCATGATTGGATGCCCTAATTAGTAAATCAACCCCCATATCTTCCCTTACCTATCCCTTCATCGTAGCTCTTTTGTTTTTTCCTCCTCTCTCCTCTTATTCTTATGCCCTCTCCTATTTCCAAAGACCTTCTCCTCGCCCATCCTTAGTGTTCCTCTTGTTCCTTCAGCACAGAGAACTTGCTCTCACGTTTAATCTCTTCTCATACCTTTCCTTCACTCCTCCTGCCATATGCTCTCCTGCTTCTAGTCTCAAACTCACACAATCTTCCCTTCCCATGCGATTTATGCTTCTCCGTACCCTCTTCCTGCTCCTCCTCTCCTCCTCTCTTTTCTTTAGCCTACACAACCTTCCCTCCCTTTGTGATCAGCGCTTCCCTATACCCACCTTCCTCCTCTTACTCCTTCTCCGAGCTTCAGCCAACACAACTGTCCTGTATCCTCTCCGCACCTCTCCTCTCCTTCCTGTCTTTCCTCCGGTCCCCATACAGCCTTACCTCGTCATGTCATCAGTTTCACCATAAAGTTTCGTCTCTCCTTCCTCTCTCTTCCTCTCCTTCCTCCAGTCGTCCTCAATCCCCTGTTCTCCTTCCTCCAACCATCGCTCCTTTTTCCATGTGATCACGCCATCCAGCCTCTCCCTCACGCCCTCTCCCGTTCTCCCATCATCGCTTACCCACTTTACTTCATATCGTGCACAACATCCATCAGCCTCCTTGATCCTGCCTTCTCCTGCAGACGCCTCCACCCCCCCCTCGTCGCCCTCCTTCCATCCTCAAGCGTACACACTGCTTTCCTGCTTCAACCACACAGCTACAGCATCCGGTCTTGCCACTGCGATAAAGCTCCTAGAGTCAACCTTGTAGAATCACTGGTCTTCGAGGGCAATGATAGGCGGTGTGACGTGATTTGTTTTGATTATCCAACAGGGTCCCAAACTGCATTCCATAAAGGTCACTCTTAGACGTAGTAAAGATGAACCCAACCTTATTTATGTTTTGAGAAGCGCTAGCGGCCTTGTAGTCTTAAAGAGCTGTAATACTATAAACACTGCGACAAAGAACATAAAACCTGCGCACAGTCAGTTCAGGAAGACTCGCTCGCTGTTCAGATTTCCAAATATACGTTCTTCGCACCTGAAAACACCGGCAATATCGAGACAAAATATACGGTTTAGGCGATAACAACAGGATGAGAAGGGCGGAGATGCGCTAGTTTTGTTCAGTGAGATAAAGTAACCAGTTAGCCTATGTATTTTGATATTCGTGTGTATCTTCGCCTCGTCCGTTTGCCGCGATGTATTGGACTATTTCCCTCACATCTTCCTTCCCTTACCTCTCTCCTCTCCACTTCTTCCTTCCTTTACCTCACTTCTTTCCTTCACTTCTCCCTTCCCTTACATCACTTCTCTCCTTCACTTCTCTCCTTCACTCCTTCCTTCCCTTACCTCGCCCCTCTCCTTCACTTCTTCCTTCCCTCACCTCACGTCTCTTCCTTCCGTCTCTCCCTTCCGTAGTGTTTCTCGAATATTACTTTTACATGTTCTCCTGTATCTAATTTTTCACCTGTCTCCCGTAACATACTGCCTGCCTGTCTGTCTGTCTGTCTGTCCGTCCTCGGCCTGTCTTTCTATGTTCTTCTTGTGTATGTAAATATGTTTGTGTATGTATGTTGATTGAGTTTATACCTGTTTGTGTGTTTGAGTGTGCGCGTGTGTGTGTGTGTGTGCGTGTGTGTGTGTGCCTTATTCTCCCTCAAGTACTCCTTTTCTCTAGTATTTATTTCTTTTGTATTTTTTTGTTCCTCAATCTCATCTTTTTTCTTCTCCATGCCCTTCTGCTTTCTTTATTCCTTTATTACTTAACGCCACCATCTTTTTCTCCACTAGACTGACCCTTCCTAAATCTTCCTTCCACTCCCTTCAAACCATCCCTTTTTTCTCCCTTTTCCTCCCTACTTCCCATCTTCCCTTAAATCACGGCTAGTTTTTGCTCCTTTCTCCCTTCTTATCGGTCGTGGATAACTCTTCCGTCATTTCATCCCTCCCTTCTTTTTTTTTTCCTTCTCTCAACTCAAACTTTTCACTCTCGTTCCTCTCTCTTTTTTCCTCCCTTTCTCTCTCTTTCCTTCTCTTCTTCCTCTCTAACTTTTCACGCTCTCTCCTCTCAGTTTCCCTTCCTCTCTCCTTCCTTCTCCTCTTCCTCTCTAACATCTCACCCTCTCTCCTCTCTGGTTCCCTCCTTCTCTCCTTCCCTCCCTCTCTTCCTCCCAGCCTCTAGTCTCACTTCCCTCCTTCCTTCCTCTCATCCTTCTCCTCGTCCTTCCGTCCCTTAAATCACTCACGCTCCTCACATTCTTCTCTCTCCTTTTTCCCTTCATCCTTAACTCATTCCCAGTCCTCCTTCCTTCTCTTTTCCGACAAGTCTCCAGTCACCTCTTCCTTCAATCCTGCCATTCATCCACCTTTCCATCCTTCATTCATTTCCTCAACCTTCCTGAAAGTCACATATACTCTCTTCTTATCCTTCATTCACTTCCTCTGTTCAGTTCCTCTTCCTTTCTCTCATTCCTTTTAACCTCCCTCGTTTTCTGTTATCCTTAACCCTCCTTCTCCCGCCCACCAATCACCTACGTCCTTATCTTATACCTTTCCTTTCCAATTTCTTATTTTCTAGTCTTCCCCTAACCCTTTTCACTAATTACTTTCAGGCTCCTAAATCCCTCCCATTACCCACTCCCATTCCCTTACCTCTTTAACCCTCCCACCTACCGATCTCCCTCACTTTAATCTTCTCCTCAATCCTTCCTGTTTCTTCCTCTCTCGACCCTTCCAAACCCTTCTTCGCAATATTTTCTTTTATTCCTCATTCTTTCCCATAATCTATTCCCCTTCCTTCTCTCAAGCCCTCCTGTCTACCGAGCACCCCCACTTCCTTCTTCTCCTCCTTGTTTTCCCTTCTTCCTGCTTCTCCTTCCATCTACCTTCCTTCACCTTTCATTGCGATTTCTCTCCTCTCTCGTTCTTCATTCCTTCCATCCTTCCTTCCCTTCCTCAACCTTCCGACCGACTAACCACCCACACTTCCTTTTCTTCTTCCTTCTCTTTGCTCCCTTCATCGACCTTCCTTCACTTTTCTTCGCAGTTTCTCTTTTTTCCTCTTTGTTTCTTCTCCTTCCTTCTTTTAATCCCTCCCATCTACCGATCACCCATACTTCCTTCTCCTCCTCTTCGCTTCTTCCTGCCCTTCACCCTCCTTCGACCCTCCTCCACTTTTTTTGACACTTTTTGTTCTCATGTTCCTCATTCCTTTCTATTATCCATCTCCTTTCCCTTCTTCCATCCCTCCTATCTACCGACCACATACTCTTCCTTCTCCTCCTCCTCCGCTTCGCTTCGCTCTCTCTCGAACATCTTCCACCTTTCTTAACACATTCTCTTAATTTCTCTTGTTTATCATTCTCTCCCATTATCCCTTTCCTTCCCCCATCCCTTCCACCTACCGGGCAGCCATACTTCCTTCTCCTCCTCCTCCTCCTCCTTCTCGCTCCTTCACGCTTCTCCTTCTCCCTCCTCGACCCTCCTCCAGGACCGTACTTTTCCCATTCCATCCCAGAAGCCATCACGTCCAGGTCGTCTACGTGTTGATTAGAGGTAATATTTCTCGGCCCCTTTTTTTAGTTCCCGGGCAGCCTTTCGTAGCGTGATTAGCAATGCTCTTGAGGGCGATTTTATAAACCTTTTTTTGGGGGTGGGGTCATTCATCGTTTTCTAAATTGGCTTGGATGAGTTTTATGTAAGATCTCTCATGAGGGCAGATTAAGCAATGGATTTTTATATTATTTTCTACTCTTGTGCCATGAATGCGAAATGGGATGGATGGAGAGAAGGCAAAAAGAAGTAAAGAGGGAAGGGATAGTGGATAGGTAGATAAGTGGAGGAAATGGAAGCAAGGAAACGTGGAAGAGAGTAAGCCAACAAACCAAAACTATCTATTGTGGTGTTTCTGTACCTGTGTGTGCTTGAGAACCGATCCTTTAGCTATCTTTTGTGCCTTGTGATTTAGGTAACTGCTTGGCGCGCACCGTAAAAACGAAATGAGTTAAGAGCGAAGACAAATTTTACTGTGCTACGTAGCTTAAGACTGTGTTTGTGTGTGTGTGTGTGTGTGTGTGTGTGTGTGTGTGTCTTCACCTACTATTACTATGGCAACTGTTCCTACTGCTACTACTACTACGACTACTACCACGACTACTACTACACCCACTACTACTACCACTTCTACCACTCTTACTACTTCTAACACCGCCAATTCTACTATTACTACCACCACCAAAAAAGAAACACCTATAAATCACCCAAATCTCAGCTGTTCCCGTTAAGGTATTTTCGCCCATACAAGAATAACCCCCAAAAATGAAACCAAAGCACGCAATTTTTGGCTACCTGTAAGTCGTCTTGGCCTTAATTACCTCCAGGAGCCACGATTACCTGTTCACCTTGTTCATTACCGCTGATCGAGGACTACTGCGTTACCTGTAATGGTCCCGCCTGCCCCCGAACACCCCCCGTACCTCCGGGTAATTAAAAAGCATCGCATTTACCTGAGTTACCGGCGTGGTTTTAGATTTAGCGAGGTGCGCCGTTAGAGAAAATCCAGCCAGGTTAACTGTAGGTGAGGGGAGAGGGAAGGAAGGGATGGGAGGGCAGGAGAGGGAGGGATGTGATAGGTGGGCAGGATAGGTGGGTGAGAGGAAATGGGGCATGGACTTGAAGGGAGGGAGAGTGATTAATGGGAGTGGGGGAAAAGGGCGGTTAGGAGAAGGAAGAAATGGGACGTGGGTGAAGGGAGTGGATGAGTGAAGGGGGTAGGTAATGGGAGGTGGGTGAGGGGAGTGGATGAGTGAAGGGGGTAGGTAATGGGATGTGGGTGAAGGGAGTAGATGAGTGAAGGGGGTAGGTAATGGGAGGTGGGTGAGGGGAGTGGATGGGAACAGTGATTAAGGGGAGTGGTTAGGTGGATATAGGTATTTGGAGGTGATTTTTTTTTTTTTTTTTTTTTACGTTTCGACCATGGCGCTGGTACACTTTCTTGGTGGGGCCAGGTAGTCAGCCCCACCTTATTATGGCGCAGGCAGGTGTTTATAGTGGCGCCATCTTGCTTGGCTCAGGACTCTCCCCGGAGCTCATCTTTGATCAGCTTTCTTCTTTAGAGTGAATCTAGAGTCCGGGTTGATAGGTGGTCTTCAGTGCAACATGTGATAGTCTTAGCTACTTAGCGGAGACTGAAAAATTACCAGGTTGTTTGTAGCGGCGTGGGAGACGAGAACTTGGGTCTTTCTGAACGCCGCGCACTCTCGCTGACTACTCGCCACCGCCTGCCCAAGGGAGATGTGTAATTGGAGATGAGTGAGAGGAAGGAATGGGTGAAGGTCATTGGTGAGGGCAGTGGATGAAGGTGGTATGGATGAAGGAAGGGCTTGAGGAGAATGAATGAGGAAAAATGGGTTCAGAAACGTTGGTGATGAAAAGTGGATGAATGATGGCGGTGAGTGGAGTGGATGAAGATAATAGGAGTGGGTGAAGGGAGTGAATAGAATGAGCAGATAAAGGTGTGGGTGAAGTGAATATATCTTACCCTTGTATTTTTCAGCACCCTCACCTAACACGTAAGTCAATTTCTGTAAATACTCTTGCCTATAGTTATAAATCCTTCTCTCTCACATTCTTACTCGCTTCACTCACACACACACACACACACACACACACACACACACACACGTTTGCAAATATGGCTTCTGTCGGATTAATTGATACATGATGCAGTAAGGTGAGTGTTATTGCTTTATACTTCCTAGAAAATAGTGTGTGTGTGTGTGTGTGTGTGTGTGTGTGTGTGTGTGTGTGTGTGTGTGTGTGTGTGTGTGTGTGTGTGTGTGTGTGTGTGTGTGTGTGTGTTATGGTATAAGTGGTGGTTGTCATGGTTGGGGTGGTGGTGACTTGCAGTGGTGAAGATACTATTGGTGGCGGTTGTTGTGGTCGTGGTGTTTTTTTGTGGTGGTGTCAGTGGTGGTGATGGTGGTGATGGCAATAGTTGTGGTGATAATGGCGGAGATGATGGATAGTTTGACGTTCTTTTCTGGCATAGGTCGAGGAAACGGGCAGTATGTCATCTGTCCCATCCCTTCCCCCTTTATCCTTCGTGTCCTTTCCTTTTCTTCCTTATCTAATCAGTCTCTCCCTCTCCCATCTCCTCAGTCTATCCCTCTCCCATCTCAATCTATCCCTTTCCCATCTCAATCTATCCCTCTCCCATATCCTCAATCTATCCCTCTTCCTTCTATTCATTCTATCCCTCTCCCATCTGAATCTATCCCTTTCCCATCTCAATGTATCCCTCTCCCATCTCCTCAATCTATTCCTCTCCCATCTCCTCAATCTCTCCCTCTTCACTTGATTCTACAGTCATAAAATTAATCCCCAAATTGTATCTGTGGTCATAAATCCACTTCTAATTCTCCCCCTCCAGCGCTCACACGAGAGGAGTTAAAAAGCCTGCACAAATATACACTGTTAATCAGCACTTATTGGCAGCTAAACATTTATATTATTGCAGCTTTTTCACGCGTTGGTAGTGGAGAGTGAATGCCATGAGGGGTGGGATGATATCTCTTTTTCTCTCTCTATGTCTGTCTCTCGCAATGTATCTATAATTATCTCTCTCCTTTAATTGATGTTGCCCGTAATTCTCATCTGGCATTACCGATGAAACCCGTGTAATTGACTTTTCATAAAGGATTTACGTGGTACTTGATTACGCGTGGCGGCGAGGGAGGGAGAGAGAGAGAGAGAGTTAATCGACGCAGCTTCTTAATGTCTTTCTCTCTCTTTCATTTGAGCGGAAATTATGTTACACTTGGATATTATATTGTATTATCAACTTTCCAGTTTTTTGGATACGCTGACAGTCATCTTTGTGGTTCCATGCTTAGTTTGTCGTTATTATTTGTTGAAACGTTTGCCATTTAGTACTGAAATTTGGCAGTCTGAAAATATATCACCGTAAAGGGAAATAGTGAGGAACATATCATTTATTATCTAAGATCCACAATTATTTTCAAACAAGAGGAGGAGGAAGTAGGAGGAGGAGGCTGGAGTAGGAGGAATATCAGGAAATGGAGTAGGAGGATCAGGAAATGGAAAAAGGAGGAGTAGAATGAACTAGACGTAAAGGAAAACGAGCGCCTGAAGAGGAGGAGGAAAGTAAAAAAAATAAAACCGAAAGGCCTCTGAGGTATTTGGACGAAGAAAGTTAAAGGAAAAAGAGGAGGAAGCCAAGAAGGAGGAGAAGGAAGCTAAGGAGGAGAATTAGGAGGAGGAGGAGGAGAAGAAGAGAGAGGAAGAAAAAGAAAACCCGAAAGACACCAAGATATATGGATGAAGGTTGGATGAATGGGAGAACGAAGAGATAAATAAACTGTATCTTCGGTAGGACGACGGAAACAGATAAATGGCTGTTATCCTTATCTTTAGAGCCTTGAATCACCCCTGCCTGCCCCCATTAACCCCCTGCTATTGTCACACACTAACCCAAACCTTATGGCAAAATAAATTATCGGTTAACAGACATTTGAGACCCTTTGAAAACACTTGCCACTCCCTTGTTGATTCTCCTTCACGAAGACAATATATTTAACTACGGTACACAGACTGTCTTTAAGAACTTAGAGAAAATTATCATCTCTCATAGGTAAGAATAGTAATGTTACCCCTTATTGGACTCTCCAGATCAGTATTCTTTCAAATTCTTCTTGTTGATACCCAGTTTTCTTTTAAGCATTGCCCTCACGACTTACAAAACTTTTCATCGCCCGTACTAAGAGCTATGTACTTTCCTCCGCCTGGTTTAATTTAAGCAATACGATCATGACCAATTTGCTAAGTTCTACGCCGGACGTATTCGGGGCTATGCACTTCCCGCCATCTGGTTTGCATGTGTAAGTTTCTATATAAGTAACGACCCTATTATTTGTTTTGCGTCACCTGGTGTGAAGGTATGTTTGTACTTTGAAGATTCGTGCTCCATAATAGTTTCCTTCAGCCACTTCAGTCCCTTGTCAATCACTCAACCAAGAAAATCATCACCGACGAGTTCTAAGCGTCCCCTTTCACCAAAAAAGTATCCTCATGCACAAAATCTGTATTGTTCTGTTAATCACAAATATTAATTCAGCATAGTGTGTATAGATCTCATTTCTGCGAACTTCATAAAAGAAAAGCATAAAGCATTGCAAATTGTGATCGCTGTCAATGTTATTTTCCCATTGTTTTCCGAAACCATCCAATCTACAATTATTACTAAAACATTATATTTCACAGCACATAAATATACCAAATACTAATGTTGCAGGTAGAGGTAATTTGATGCATTTCTTTTCCTCTCACATCATGATCACCGTCTATAATATTTCTGCGTCTGTTTCCATAAAATATTCATTCGACAACAATAAGAAAACCGTATATATCCCAACAATAAAAGAGGTAACTAATTTATATTGCTTTGATCTTCCTTTTACATATCACTCGTTGTTTATATTCTTTTAACGTCCTTGTATTCTGAAGTAAGCTTTTCCCCAGTTGTTCAAATATTTTTCTAACTCAAACCAACTGATAACGTTCCATATGTTAGTATAAAATAGTGTGTTGTCTTTATTTTTCTATTACTATGTACGATCACCTTTAACATTCCATTCACACCTTCTATCCCCATGTGATTCATTCAATACATGTTAAAACACTATCTTACAAATAGCTGAGAAGGTGCAAAGGGAGCGTTGGCCCGTGTCGCCTGGCCCTTCGGTGAGCTGTGGTCCCTAAGACACGGCGCGAGTGACGTCTCCTGAGCTACGCGGCTGGCAGGGGACGGCACGGTGATCAATGGCTCCTTTTAGACGTCAGTGCGTGAGATAGTGGCGGCGGCCTCGTCCCTCACAGCCTAGGCCTCGGCCCGCCCACCGCTCAAAGTGCCGAGGCGGGCCGTCCTTTCCTTTGTTTCTTGGGAGATAAAAGGAAGAGATTGGAGAGGAGGAGCGTTAAGCGTTTTTTTGTCTATACTACAACGAAAAAGAGGCACATTTGAAGGCGGAATTCAGTTTAAAGATTTATCAGGAGGAGATATAACAATTTACGGGCTACTGAAAGAAAAATGTACGTTCTAAGTAGTAAAAATATCGCTGCAGCTAAGGACAATAAACCAATAAACTCGTTATCTACGCCTAGTATTATGTTAAAGCATTACAATATCATTATACCTATTAAAATGGTTTCTCTCTCTCTCTCTCTCTCTCTCTCTCTCTCTCTCTCTCTCTCTCTCTCTCTCTCTCTCTCTCTCTCTCTCTCTCTCTCTCTCTCTCTCTCTCTCTCTCTCTCTCTCTCTCTCTCTCTCTCTCTCTCTCTCGCAAAAAACAATGAGGGAGATCAGAAACAAAGAGGGAAACGGATGCCGCGCCGAAAACACTCGGCCGGTTTCCTGCCATCCCAGACTCGACAAACGTATCTCTTGCGCCGTCACGGTGTTTACGATTAATTTAATATTCCCGTCTGGAGTTGTTCTGTAGTTGTCTGGAGTTCTCGCCTTCCCCCGCCTCGGCGGTGCTGGGGAGCGTCAGGGAGCCCAAGGTCTCCCTGGCGAGCGTCGCGGGGCTAGGGGTTCCGGCAGGGCGTCTCGGCTCCCTCGGGGCGCCCATGGCGGTGCCGTATATCCCGAGTGTCCAGGGGAGAGGGGAGGGGAGTGCGTTTGGTGTTGTGTGTCGGTATGGGCGGGTCTTTTCTGGGGTGAAGGAGATTCATTCGTATCAGCACACAGCACCAAGGAAAGACGATTTCAGAACAACTCTACGACAGGGATATTACAAGTGAAAAACACCGAAGATAAGGAAAACAAACTATAAGAACATCAGAAATGGGATAATACAGGAGAGGAATTCAAGGAAATAGATAATATAGAAGCACAGATGAGAAAAAGGAAAAAAAAATCCAGCATGAAGGCCTTTGGTGTCGTATATTGGTACGGGTGAGCCTTCTCTGGGGTGAAGGAGACTCAGCTGTTTCACTATACGGCACCAGGTAGAGGCGATGTAGATACTCTATACAATACTGTCACATGACAAATAGAGAAAAATAACACCGGAGACAGGATAATACAGAAAAGGAATGCCAGAAAAAAGAAATCAGATACAAAACACAACATTAGCAAAACGAACAACCAGGATTAAGGACTTTGGTGTGGTATGTTGGCACGGGTGAGTCTTCTTTGGGGTGAAGGAGACTCAACTGTAGCAAAATACGGCACCAAGAAAAGCCGATATAGAAACAACACCAGAAAAAGGAAAATGAAGAAAGAGAGAACCAGCACAAGGAAAATACAGAAAAAAGAACACCTGAAAAAAGAAAACGATGGAAACACATCTTAAAAAGGAAAAAGTTATCATCCACATTTTCGGCTCTGAACGGGATGCTGACCCTTAATTGCTTAATTGTCGGTGTGGGATGCTGACCCTGGCTTAATTGTCGGGGTGGGATGCTGACCCCAGCTTGAATGTTGGGGTGGGATGCTGACCTCAGCTTGAATGTCGGGGTGGGATGCTGACCCTGACGCAAATGTCGGGATGGGATACTGACCTTTAAAGGAAGGAAAATGAGTTGTTGCGATGTCTTAGTTTTATCGACAAAGGAATCGACATTTTGAGAGGAAAGAAAGGATAACGAGTTATTGCGACGTGTTTTTATCGACAAAGGAATCAACATTTTGGAAACAAAGAAAGGATAACGTGGTTTTGAGTTGGTTTAGTTTTATCGACAAAGGAATCAACATTTTGGAAACAAAGAAAGGATAACGTGGTTTTGAGTTGGTTTAGTTTTATCGACAAAGGAATCAACATTTTGGAAACAAAGAAAGGATAACGTGGTTTTGGACAAAGGATCAACATTTTTGGAAAAGAAAAAGGAACAAAGGAATCAACATTTTGGAAACAATGAAAGGAAAACATGGTATTGAGATGATTTAGTTTTATCGACAAAGGAATCAACATTTTGGGAACAAAGAAAGGATAACGAGTTGTTGCGACTTGTTTTTATCGACAAAGGAATCAACATTTTGGAAACAAAGAAAGGATAACGAGCTAATGCGACGTGTTTTTTATCGACAAAGGACAGAGATCCGGCACCAGGTAGAGGCGATGTAGATACTCTACACAACACTGTCACACAACAAATAAAGAAAAATAGCACCGGAGACAGGATAATACAGAAAAGGAATACCAGGAAAAAGAAATCAGATACAAAACACAACACTAGCAAAACGAACAACTAGGATTAAGGACTTTGGTGTGGTATGTTGGCACGGGTGAGCCTTCTCTGGGGTGAAGGAGACTACCCATAAACAGTGACAGATTATCAGGAAAAAAAGTGAGATTCCCTCGTACTTTCCTGACAGACTTCAATGAATGGAGCACGTGCTGAAGGAAGATAAATACGATAGACATAAAAATTCATGGATATGGAAAGTAGATGGTGTTAGGTTCCTTTAGTAGCTGCTCCGTAGAGGATTACTGACCTCTTGCAGGCTATTTTGTTCCTTCTCTTTTTTAGTTTGTTTGGATTTAGGAATGACAGTACACTCAAACAATTGTACGCATGGCATTCTTTTCATAGTTTCATATTAATTGATTGTTTCCATTCTTTCATTCTTCATTCTTCATCATTCATTCTTTCCATTCTATCATTCTTCATTCTTTCATTCTTCATCATTCATTCTTTCCATTCTATCATTCTTCATTCTATCATTCTTCATCATTCAATCTTTTCGTAGTTTCCTTTGCCTTTAGTGGTGGCAAAATGTGATGCCAAAAATATACTTTAACTGACAAATACAAAAAAAGAAACACAATTAAACTAACAAATACCAGGACAATAACTTTCCCGTGTAGTGCTATGAATATAATCAATTTAGAAAAGGGCGTGTTGTTCCCCTCTCCCTTGACACGGAGGCGTTGGGCAGGAGAGCGCCGTTCATCTCCTTGTAGCAGCGTGAGGGTACGGGCGTTCCCTGCGCTGGTATAAATATCCCGTTCTTTTACCGCCCTGTCAGGAGCAAGGCGGCGCCACTTTGTCTACTCGAGCATTTTATAACGCGGCTGAAGAGTAAAGAGTATGTTCCCCATTCTGTACGCACCACGTCAATGAGGCCTGTCGTCAGGAAGCAAAATTCCCGGAGGAGTAGGAGCAGGAGGAGGAGGAGGAGGAGGAAGAAAATTGAAACGGAAAGGAAACTAAAACTGAGAGTGGAAGGGAAGAGGGAGACGAGGAGGAGAAGAAAAAAAAAAAGGTATAGAGAGGAATTATCGTTAAAGTAAAGTTTGACAGTCACTATTTTTGTAATTAAAATTATGTGCTCTGTTTATAGTTTCCCTAGTGGTTTATTATTATTATTATTATTTATTTATTTATTTATTTATTTATTTATTTATTTATTTATTTTTTTTTTTTGCTGCCAATACCACTAACGATATTGGAAGCATACTCTTTAGTTGCGCTTGGCAATAGCGCATTATCGAATGACGAGCCGTACTAACTTGTGATTGCAGGAACTGAGATCTTCCGTCATAGCTTACTGCTTGTCTTGGGTCATTATAACAAGGTCCAGCATATACTTTCGTCGAGTTGGTTCTGAAACGAATTGACGTCGATAGTTATTCAAAAAATATACGATTTTGTGATCCTCCAGAGAGATTCGTCTCCTAATATCGCTCTTATGAAGTGTGTATCTAACCGATATATACTTCATCACCGTCATGCGATTGTCTCAACATCCCTGATTCACTCGCTGCCCATCTCTTCCTGCATTGCCTGAGTGCCGTATGGAGCGTAACACTGTCTTCCTCCTGCCACATGACTGCTGCGTGCGATGGGTCACTATGATTGCCAAATTTTCATCATATTTCAACGCTGAGCTGCTATTTTCTGTGTATCGCATTGAGAGCTTGCTTGAACGTTGAAGACTGGCCACTGATTTGAATATCTAGTAAACCAATTTACGTAAGCAGATTATATTCCATTATGCATATTGGTATTAACAATTTCAGTACCGGAATTCATAGAGACAGTTTCACGAGTTCCATCGCCATCACGCCATGCAGTCTTCAGGCACATGATACTTGTCACTGGTAATACGGTCTGTTCTTTTCTTTGCAGGTATGGCGGGCACGCAAGCACACAGCTGTGGATGATGAAGGCGGTGGGGTGGCGGATATGTCGTGTGTATATACATATTGTTTTATTCATTATCTTTATTCTTCCTTATATCTTTCATGTTCTCCTACGTTGTTTTCTCTATTCTTCAACTTCGTCTTCGTCTTCTTCTTCTTCTAAGTCGTCCTTTTCAGATCCTTATAGCTTTAGTAATATTTTAATCAATGGTATTATTTATCATTTTTACAATATTACTTTCATCGTTATTATAAGAATAGTATTAATAGTATATCATATAAAATATCAATACTATTGTTGTCTATATAACTGTTGTTGTATATAACTCTGTATAGCCCATGACGGCAATGCTTCATCATGGATTGGTTTAGATGACTACCCAGTTCTGCATCGGCATGGTACCAGACATCAGTAGGCTGCTGCAAAATAGGCTGCCTTCTTAAAAAAAGAAAAGAGACGTCATTTACTATTTACTTATCTAAGTCAACCTCAGCTCCAAATATAGGTTGTCACTTTTAGATTTAGCGTATACATTTTGTTCCGTAGTAGATATGGCGTACATTTACAGTAGCCCGTACTAGTCTTTCATAGAATGCTCCTAGGGAAGTGGACATGGTTTACTGATATTGTTGAAACGGATGTTAAGGGAAGAAATATCTTACGATCAGCCCGAACATCGTTTCCCGATACTTTCCACCAGTCAGCTTGATGGTCGGGTACTCACTCCTGCCACAAATTTTATCCTTCCCCCTGCTTCCCTCGTACCGTACTTTTTTTTATTCCTAGTCTTATTGTTCAATATTTAGGGCTACTTTCCAAGCTTGAGACAGAGTTGTAACGCGGGTTTGTAGTATTCTGGGATTTTTAGATAACTTATACGTCTATTTTTCCCCTGAGAAAGCGACGTTCACTATTCGCCGAGCTGCAAATCATGCCTTTCACTATTTTTCCCACCTTCTGTCATTTTTTTATGGTTCTGTTCTCTTTTTCACCCACTAGTATTCCTTTTCCTCATCTTATTTTTACCGTTCTTTTGTTTTAAGCAAATTATGTATTTACCGTATTCATTTACTGTTAGAAATTGTAGCGTCGCTCCGCATCGGTCACGCTGCAGCGGGCGATCATTGCGCCGAGAGGAGCCGTAACGCGGGCCAGTTATCATTTTACCGCGCCGCACTAACCCTTCCCTCCAACACGATGCCGTAAAATATATTTTAGGGCACCATCAGTTTCCCGACATCCCTTGGGCACCAGCACTGCCACAACTTTTTTTGTACCGAGACTGTGATTATGTCTTTCTAAGATGATCTGATGATGATTTAAATGGTTAACTTCCATATATGGACTTCATATTTCCTAGAAAAATGAAGGGGAAAAAGTTCACATGGTCTTGAAAATATATTATGAAATATACCCCAAGAAACATCAATTTTTGCTGTTGAAAAAAAGATATATCTGTGCATGACGATAATGCAGGTAGAGAATGTTATTATCTGTGCTTAGAAAATACTCCGTAGATAGAAGCGAGGCGGGCGTTGCGGTAATCAGGCAGAATCGCGTGCCATTCCGCCGCGAGTGCCGCTGCCCATCACGGTTAGTGGAGCCATGCTTGGCGGACGGACGCTCGGCGAGGCTCATTGTGACGTGATCATGACCTGACTGTGACGTGACAGGCGGCGGCGGAGGCTCAGCAGGGCATGGGCTGCGAGGAGGAAGCATTGACATCATTAACTGGGATGAGTGTGATGTCATTATGGAGAGTGGTGGGTCCCTATATGTCATGTGGATCCCTATATGGGGTGGTGGAGGCTCAAATGATGACCGGTGGGATAGTGGAGGCTCAGATGACGTCATTGGCCATTAGTGGGCTGGTGGAGGCTTAGGTGATGACTTTGATGATGTGGACGAGCCTCGCGTGACATCATTAGGGAGCGGAGGGAGGGAAGGGGGGGGGCCCACGACACACTCACGAAGCGGCTCTAAGAAGGGTATTCAAATGAGATGCAAATGGCTCTCGTAAACCTGGGAAGGAAAATTGCTTCCCTTCGATTTATTTTATGGAGAGAAACCGCGGCGGGACTCACCTGCCGGGGCCGGGTCTTAACGAGCCGGATGCTTCACCTGTGGAAGGTCGGCCAAACCTCAGGAGGACCGTCCTGCGTGTAGTGGTCCTAAGGTCAGTTGGTAACATTTTCCTGGGAAGGACAAGGTTTTCAAGTGATATTTTGAGGTGGAAGTGTCGTGAACGTTACCTACGTTAAAAAAATTGCTCACTCACCCAAATAATATCTACTGATCTAATACGAAATAGGAAGCGAGTCAATGAATAGAGTAAAATAAGATTCAATGACGATTTGGAATAAGATGTGGACTTCAGAAGCAACGTCCTTGGCAGTCTCAGAGGAAGGTAAAATGTTACACTTTTGCCGAGACATTCATTCCCTGAGAAGCTTGCATCTGCTTGAATGTCAAAATCACATGACATGTTAATTAAGGGAATAATTTACTTAATGTAGCATCAAATACACTTTTGAGTTAGCATGCATTTTTTGCTTTTTCATCAGCCTTTAGCCATATTGAAATCCACCATCAAGAATATATATATAGATATATATATATATATATATATATATATATATATATATATATATATATATATATATATATATATATATATATATATATATATATATATATATATATATATATATATATATATATATATATATATATATATATATATATATATATATATATATATATATATATATATATATATATATATATATATATATATATATATATATATATATATATATATATATATATATATATATATATATATATATATATATATATATCGCAGATCTTCAAACAACATCACACTAGTGGACGATGTTGTGCACCATCTGGCAAAATAAAACATTCATTAAACTATTATGACGTGGCTCAACATACCCGAATTACTGCATAATTGTAAAAAGTCATCATGGCTCTTTTATATTAATTTTGAGAGTATTTTTTACTTAGCATAAAGTTGAGCATTTATACAATAAGCCTATGTTCATTCGCAAAGAACTATGCACTCCGGAAAATCCAAGGATGTGGCTAATCTCCTCTGCTATCCTCCAGCATTACTCTCCCATAATCAGTAGGGCAGTTCTGTTCAGTGACGTGCGACTCTCAACCTCTTGCAACTTAAAATATTCAGAAAAGAGCTGTTTCTGGTACCAGAGCCATTAGGATCACTACACAACCCGTAGCCAGCTCTCGTAGTGTCAGCAGAAGTACGAGTAGCAGGGAGTGCGGCAGGACGGGGCTCGGATCAAATATGGAGTCGAGTTTGGCGTATAACACCTCTGTAGCTTCACGCACCTCAGTATAGGCGAACACTGCAATTACGAACTTAACGTTTCTAATTGCAGTGTACGCTTCTTCTGAGATGTGTGACATTATAATTGTATAATAATAATAACTATAACAATAAATAGGTTACATTCTTTGTTACCATTTTCAATGTTCTTCGTAGGATCACCGTGTATCAGGCCCATTCCTAGCGGAGGGAGGGCATGTGTGCTATTTCAACTTTTTTTCGTCGTAAGATAAGCCAAGCCTGCCATATATATGACTGCATACAACACCGTGAACATAATTTATGATCATTGGCACAAAGAAAATTTTTATATTTTTCCGAAGTTTCGATTAAACCACAACACTGCGTAATACGTAAACCCGCTATAATTATGAAGTCCATACGATTAGCTTTTCCTTCATTCATGAAAAGTCTATATTTTCGAAAGTGGATATTCAGAGTTCGTTGGAAATTTCGCTGCCTAAAAAGCGCCACAGCCAGAGCCAGACGGAGCACACCGCCGCCGACGCCGCCGCAGAGTTCGCCCTTGCAGCTGTTTCAAGGTTGCAAGTGGGATATTTTTCATGGATTTCAATTACATTTCCTTGCCTTTTTCTACTAACACTCGCCAGACAATTTCAGGTATTCTCTACCATGATCGCCAGCCATTATTTCCCCTCTGCAAGACAAAGGACTGTCCTAACGTTCTCACCTAAAAATGTTGGCTGTCTGGTGTTAGTGTATTCCGTTCATCTCTTAGTTTATCTCTTTACCTTTCATCTTGTCCGCAGCAAATTTTCCTACGTGTTTGGGGTGCCACAACGTTACCTCAGTCGTCGATTTACTATCCATTACACGCATGATTTGGTCGTTACAAGTTACCTCTGAATCGTCCTTCGAAATATTTAGTCTTTTCCCTAATCCATGTTACTACCTTCCTCTTATCTTTCCGGGGTATAATCAACATTTTTCTCTTTCTATGGTATAATTAACATTGTTATTCTTCTATGCATTCCTCTTTGCTCACTTGGTTGCTTTAGGGAGAACAAATTCGTCACCCTCATAAAATAATCGCCTAAGTCATTTTTCAGCGATTTCCAGGTTTTTGTCTACATCAAATTTTCAACATGTGACGCCCATATAGTTGCCTTCGTCATTCAGGGTTTGAGTGTTCTAGAATTGGCCTTTTCATTCCTGCCTAAATCTTAAGCCAAATGAGATAATCACAGCTCTTTTCTGATTTCCCGAAAAGTAGAAAATAGTGACTTAGGCGGCTTGTTTACGAAGGTGACGATTTTCCAGTTACTCCTGCTGCTGTATCTTATTATAGTGACTTTTCAGGGAAGTTTGGGACCTCTCGAAACAAAGCTAAATTGACAATCTCTTTTTGGCAGCTCGCTTTATTACTTCTCAGGAACACTATTTTTGCGGACGAATTTCTATTTTGCTCGGCCCTTGGTGCTGACTACTTTACTTTGCTTCAGAAAAAAAACTTACCATGCGATTGAATTAGAGTAACGAACAACAGGCAAACAAAGCGAAAAAAAACAACTGAACAAACAAAACAAACGCTCGTACCCTCAAAAGTAAGTGGTGTTTGTGTGTGTGTGTGGGGGGGGGGGGGGGGGGGGGGGGCGGGGGGGGGGGTGTGTGCGTGTGCGTGTGCGTGTAAGTGCGTACTGGCTTGTTTAAATCAGGGGAGCAATCAAATAGACATGTTCTAATAAACTATTTGGTCTATTGTTTTCTTTTTCTTTTCACTCAGACCGTTCCTTCCCTCGCAGGCGGACAAAGGCCAATTCCTTGCTTCCCTTCCCTTTCCGGCGTCCCAGATCTCTTTTCCGCCGCGCTTGTGTATTCTCGTTTGTCACACTTTCTATCTTTGGATTTGCAGTTCGTTCCGTTTCTTCATTTCTCTCCATCCCCTTCAAGCCCCACCATTAGTCTCTGCCCCTTCCTTCCACCCTCGCTTTTCCTTTACAGCGAGCGATGCAGTCAAGGCCCCTACCTAGCCCCCCACCTCCAGAAAAAAGGGAAAAAAAAGTAAAGAAACGTACCGACCCCCAACTGTGGATTAGAGAGGATTAAAATTGTGTTCGTTCATACCTTTTTTCATCCTTTTCCTTCCATTTCTTTCTTTTTTTTCCTCCTGTGCTTCCGCGTCGTACCCCAGCCAACAAACTTAAACAGCTTCACTACTCTAAAGAAAAGGGCAGAAAAGGAAATGATGAGAAAAAGAAAGGAGTAGAGGACAAAAAAAAGGAGTCGTGAGATAAGCCATGGCAGTAGAAGGGGGAAGGAGGAGGAGGAGGAAAAGGAGGAGAGGGAAGAAGAGGAGGAGGAGGAGGAGGAGAAAAAGAAGAGGGTAGAGAAAGTGAAATAATAGCAGCGAGATAAATCATAGCAGTAGAAGGGGCTGAAAAGAGGAGCGAAGCAGAAGAAGAGGAGACAGAGCAGCAGGGGAAGGAGGAGGAAGAAAAATAAGAGGAGGAGGAGGAGGGAAAGGAGCTGGTTGAAATAGAACTCTTGAAGCGGAAATAGATAAATCACCACAAATAGCGAGGGAAATTGAGAAGACAAAGAAGGATAAGGAAGGAGAAGGGACTCGAGAATGTACAAAGGAGAGAGAGAGAGAGAGAGAGAGAGAGAGAGAGAGAGAGAGAGAGAGAGGGAGAGGGAGAGGGAGAGACTAATGTGCGTGTGTGTGTGTGTGTGTGTGTGTGTGTGTGTGTGTGTGGCTCCCCCCAAGAATCCCCGCTGATCTTTTTGAGTGAGTGACCCGCCTAAGTGCCTCGTTGAATCCTTCCTTGATCTGCCGCTGACTTTCCTTTGACTCATCCTCGCTGGCCTTTCTGTCCTCGCCCTCCACATGTGTCTCTAATTGGTCATCCCCACTCGTCCTCCTCATCGTCTTTCTCCTAGTTGCCCTCCGCCCACCCTAACCGAACCTCGCTTCCCGCCTCTCGCTCTCTTTTCCTTTTGCGTTACGGGGACACACGAAGGAAAGAACAGGTTCGCAAAAATGCTGCCACTGTTGAAATAAGAGAAAATAGAAGTCGAAAAGGAATGGTCAGTTTAGTCTTTGATGAGTCTTGTTGCTCCCTTCCTGAAAGAGTTTGAGTCGTGGGAAGAAAGAAATGGAGTAGAGGAGAGGTTTTCAAGTCAAGCTCAACCACGGACCACAACCCTAATTAAATAACGTGTACCATCTCCTTTGTGAGTAGAAATAAAAATAGTAAATTACAAACATTTTGATTGATCGTACTACTAACATTTATACTAATTATTAAGAAGAGTAGTTAACAGAAAGAATTTTAATTTGAAACATAATTCTTACAAAGAGAATTTCAAAACACGAGGCAGCGACGTCATTGAAGCCAAACAACCAGCCTATACCAGCAGATCAGTATCGCCGCCTCCCATAATATAAGGTTGCTATTCTTAGACAGTTCCGCCTCTCACATCAACAATTTCCAAAGGCCAAAAATGAGATCACTTGGGTTCTTTTGAGTGGTTTTGTAAGTTCATGCCACAGAAGAAGGGTCAAACTACCACTAGGGTCAATAAACTACCCCTGGAAATGCCCAAAACTCCTACGAAAGCCTTGTCAAATATGTGTGCTGGGGCGCCGGAGTGTTTAAGAATACGGTCCTAAGAGCCTTATATTTCCTCTTCCTGTCTTCCTTGGGTAAGACTTATGTTACCGTAGAGCGGGGAATGTGTTAATCTCTGTCATTACTAATTTCTATCGCATGTCCTGTATGCGATCAAAAGGCTGTAATGAATTTCTAATAGTCCATGGATGCATTATCAAAGTCCACTGCGGTAGAAGGATGAGTTAGCTGGAGTTTGCCAATTAGAAGGGTGAGAAATGATACACCCTGCTTAACGCTTCACTCCCAGCAGGTGATTATAATTTTTTTCGGTTTTCGGTCGGTATTTTAAGACACTTCCGCTTCTCACATCAACTATTTCTAAAGGTCAAAGAAGGGATCAGTCGGGTTCTAATGAGTGTTTCTTTAGGCTCATGCTACTGAAGAAGGGTCAAACTACCAGCAGGGTCATAAAACTACTCATGGAAATGCCCACAACTCATACGAATTAAAGCCTAGTCAAATATGTGAACTTGGGCGACGAAATGTTTTAAAATACGACCCTTAGTCCCGAGGCCTTAGCTCCCTGTTGAACCCTCCTGATGTGCCTGGTTGTTACTTGTTCAGACGAGTTTCTTTACCCGCCATCACCAACCTTCACCTCAAAATTCCCTCTCTCTTCCTGATCTTTCCCGTCCTGTCTTGCTGTCATTTAACTCCTAATCCCTTTGAGACCTCCTGAAGTTGCTGGTTGCCAAGGCCATTAAATACAAGGTCGGTTCGCTTCGAGGTGATGAGCTAAAGTGAGAGACAGACAGTATTCCCCTCCCACCGCACCAACCAGAATAAAACAAGGCCCATGCTGCATGTTGTTATGTTAGTTCGGCGCTGGTGTTTGTTCTCGAGAATTCTCACAACCTTGGTATTTTTGTTTCGAATTTCCTTACCATGAAAGCCGAGGCAGTGTGCCGAGTCTAATTGTGTGTTCGAAAACTCCACGCCAGGAAAATTGAGGAAATAATGAAGAGTTGAGGCAAAGAAAGTGAGAAAAAATGTTTATATTCTATTTTTTTTTTGTGTGTGTGTGTGTGCGTGTGCGTGTGTGTGTGTGTGTGTTTATGATATGCTGAAATATATAAAACAAAAAGATGGTGGGTTCAGTTTTTCATCAGCGGTTGTTTTATATTCTCGGTTAAGACAAAGTTAAAAAAATAAAGATCTAGTGTGAGAAAATCGTGAGTTCACAGCCTCTAATTTTTCTATTCTTCCTTTTCCAACATTTCCAAAGCGAGAAGACCTTGTAATTTTTTTATTGGCCTCCGCTGTTGCTTGTTCAGGCGTTCTTTTATTTTATTTTTTAGTCTAACCAACTTCTGGCTCTTAACCCTGCAATTCCCTCTCTTCCCGATCATTTCTTTGTGTGTCTTCTTCTCTTTTTCTTTACATTTGAATTCCTTCCTTTCTCTTCCCACCCACTTTCCGTGCTCATTCTGGCCTTCCAACTCTTCCTTTCTCTTTTCTTCTTTTCTCCTTTGTCGTTTTCCTGCCTTTCTTCCTCTTTCCGTCCACTTTTCTTTTCTATCCCTGTCTTTCCTCCTCCCTCTCTGTCTGTTTGTGTCTTTTTTCTCTTTTCAGTCCTTTTTTTCTTTCTCTTTTTCCTTCCTTTCTTCCTTCCTTTTATCCCTTCATCCATCCATCCTTCCGTCCATCCTTCCTTTCATCCTTCCTTCCTTCCTTCCATCCATCCTTCCTTTCTTCCTTCCTTCCTTCATTCATTCATTCATTCCTTTTATCCATCCATCCATCCGTCCTTCCTTCCTTCCTTCCTTCCTTCCTTCCTTCCTTCCTTCCTTCCTCTTGTTCTTCCTAATGCTTTCCCTTCAATTGCTTTCCGTTTCCTCCCTCCGTGATATCGGCCGCCGCTGCCCTTGATGCAAACCTTTCTCTCATCACTCTTTAACCTCCTCCCTTTTATCCTTCCTTCCTAATTGTCTGTCTGCCATCCTTCCCTTTTTTCTTTCCTTCCTTCCTAATTTCTTTCCCTCCACTTACTCTCCGTTCCCTTCCTCCGTGATTTCCGCCGCCTCTCCCCTTGATGCAAACCTTCCCCCGCCTCGCATCATCGTTCTTTATCCACTTTTATTTGTTTTCCGCGAAATTTGCTGTTAATGGAAGGGAAAATTTGCTGCCCCTCTCTCAGCGTGACAACGAGGGAGGGGAGAGGGCTGGTGGGGAGGGAGGGAGGGGGGGGGGGAGAGGGAGAGGGAGGGAGGGGAGAGAGGAGAGGAGAGGAGACGAGAGAGAGAGAGAGAGAGAGAGAGAGAGAGAGAGAGAGAGAGAGAGAGAGAGAGAGAGAGAGAGAGAGAGATTGTCATTCCCAGCATAATTATCACGTACATCATTCTTATTATACTCCATTATTATGCCTATCATCATCATCATATAACAATTAACATTATTTTATCATCGTTATCATTATACCTATTTAGACCACAACCATCAGCACTTCCCCCATCATAACCACTGTCCATTACCACCACCACCACCACCACCATCATCACCACCATCATTACCATCACTACCATCATTATAACCACCACCTCGAAATTTTATGACTTTTACCCAAATTTAAAGAGCTTGAGCTATTCACCTTAAAATTGCCTCGTAAGAATTAGGTGACGATATGTTGATCTGCTTCTAAGATATCTTGCTAATGGATAAAGAAACAGACAAACAGACTAACGATTTAATTATTATCGGTCGCTCTGAGGAGGTCAATTACGACTTCTCCTTCGTCTGTTTATGTCTGTTTGTCTGTCCATTGCATATAGTCGACAAATTTATGAGAACCTTTGTACTAGTAGATAAATTGATGAATGAATTAGATGGATGAATAAATAAAAACTCACAAAGAACTTACTTGAATATAAATCGTTTTAAGGTTTTAAGTTTTTTTTATAGATATTTTTAAGCCGCACTTATTTATTGTGGATGAATTATAAAAAAAAAATGACAGAGAACTAACTGAATATTAATCGCATTCCGTAGAGTTCGTATCGTTTGTCATATAGGCCAAATTTTATTGTGAAGATGGCCGCCCGCATCCAATCAGTCAGCTTTCATTAAAATTTACTGGAAAGGCGGCGGAGCAATGGCAGTCTTTTTAGTTTGTCAATCCCGAGTAATTAAGTCTGTCAGATATTTTTTTCTCATTTAGTCGCTCTCATTGTCATTTTTCTTGGAGTTTTTCGAAAGTTAACCTCCACCCATCTCTGCCTTATGGCCACCCTCCTACCACCACCATCACCGCCACCTCCACCACCACCTGCACCACCACCGCCACCACACTCATCAACTTCATCATTTTCACTACCCCCTCAACCACAACGCTCTTACCACCACCACAACCCACTGACCAAACCCCCCGCCGCCACCACTACCACCACGACCACCACCACCATCACCACCACTATCACCACCACCACCACCACCACCACCACGCTCTCACCGCGGCCTCCAGAATCTACAAAACAGCCAGAACAAGGGGCCGGAAATGAAGCTGCCCCGCAACGTGTTCTTAATTAAAGCCATAATGGCTGATCCGCTTCTTTGTCAAGACTGAAAATGAGAAAAAGCTGAGGCATGATCTCGCGGGGCTTTGTGCCGCAAGACGCTAATTACGGCGGACAGGGAGAGGCGCCAGGTGTGGAGGGGGGGAGGGGGAGGGAGCATGTGTGTGTTTGGGGGGGAGCTGTATGTGTAGGCGGGGTTGTAGTGTGTGTGTGTGTGTGTGTGTGTGTGTGTGTGTGAGTGTGTGAGTGTGTGTGTTTTATGATTATAAAGGTAACAGCATTATTATTATTATTATTATTATCATTATTATTATTATTATTATTAGTAGTAGTAGTAGTAGTAGTAGTAGCGGGAGCAGTAACAGTAGCAGTAGTAGTGGTAGCAGTAGTAATAGTAGTAGCAGTAGTAGTAAAAATAATAATAACAATAATTAGTTGATTTAGTTCTTGGCAATCAATAGTGGGAATATTTATAAGTGGCAATCATAATACAAGTAAAAACAAAATGACTTGGAGATGCGAGTGTGAGATACGTGAAGGGGTTTTGGGGGGAAGTGCAGTAAGACACGTCAGGTTGGGGGTGGGCAGAAGCTCCTTGGTTGGCGACGAGGTAATAATCCTTTGGTCGATCCTTTGCGTCCTGTGATTTCCGGTGGTGAGGTGCACTTGGAGGAGGGTCGTTGGGTCATACTGGTTGCCCCGTCTGGCTAGATAAGGGGTCAGTTCCATAATTCAACACGGTGTCCAGAGCTTAAACCAACCCTTACTCATTTTCTTTTAACGGCACCTAAGACGAAAGATACTTCGAATCATTAGTAATTAGCTTTTCCAGAATCGTAGTAATTTATCCTCGGACCGATTTCTGCCCAGCCATCGTGGTTAACATAGAAAAGCATTACCACACCCGTTACAGAAGTTCCAAGTAACCAGCACATCCAGAGGGGGCCTCGTGGTGCAGTGGTTAGCACACTCGGCTCACAATCGAGAGAGCCCAAGTTCGATTCCCGAGCGGAGTGGAAAAATTTGGGCAGCTTTTCCGATACCCTACGCCCCTGTCCACCCAGCAGTGAATGGGTACCAGGTATTAATCGGGGGTTGTGTCCCGTCTACTGGGATCTGTTCTCATTTTAGTCTTGTTTTTTAGTTTCTTTATAACACCCAAGGGATACAGAAGCTTACGGAATGTCTCTGTTACGTAGATTATCTCGTCATCAAGGAACTCGTTATCTAAGATTCTAAGAAAATAAAAACAGGAGTGGTAATCGGTTTCTTCCTAAGGGCGCTTAGAATCTGCGATAACGAGTTCCTTGATAACGAGACAATCTACGTAACAGAGACATTCCGTAAACTTCTGTATCCCTTGGGTGTTATAAAGAAACTAAAAAGCAAGGCTAAAATGATATATGAAAGAAAAAGTGAAGAAAAAGAAGAAACCAGTGGAGAATACACAGTTGTTCCGTACGCAATAGGAGCGGAAGCTATAACGAAGATGTTGGCTGACGCAGGACAAAAGCTGCAAGAAATGGTGAGAGGAAAGGCTAACAGGGACGCGAATCAGTTAAGTGCAATATACTCCATTCCATGCGGCGACTGCACGGCTCATTACTACGGTGAGACTGCTCGAGGATTGGTCAGAAGAATAAGGGAGCACAAAAGCGACATGCGTTTCCACCGAACCACAAACTCTCGTTCTGCATAGGGATAAACACGGACACTTGCCAAGTTGGGAAAGAGCAACGGTTTTACATAAGGGATTTGAAAAGAGGAAGAGGAAGCTAGTCGAGGCTGCATACATAGCGACGAGGGAAACCACCAATCACAGAGAAGGATTCGTAAGCCTCTCCCGCTCTGCAGCCAGCCTCATCCTCATGGACCAATCAGCGCGCGACTGCCAGACGTCCAGCGAGATGAGTCGCCTCAAGGGGGTATATATACAGCCTGTATTGAATTGTCTGTCACTCTCTGAAGAAGACCTTGCGTCGAAACGTTAGAGAATACAAAGTGTTCCTGATCCAGCCTGGGTTTCCTTACCACCTCTACACTCATTTGTCCGACCTCTACACAAATTTGTGCTTCCTTACCTGCCAAAAGACGGGGATCCCTGTTTTTATATCTACACAGGCATGCTTCTTTGTACCTTAAAATACAGCCTATTTTTATATGCGTGCCAAAACACAGGTATTTTTCTCTTATTATCTATCAGTAAAAAAAGTGCATCTCAAAGTCATTATGGTCCTTCGTGGTGTCATTGAGGCTCGTTCTGCGTCAGTTTATTCCCGAGGTGATGTAACGAAATAAATACATATCGTCACTTTCATAAAATAATCGCCTAAGTCATTTTTCAGCGATATCCAGGTTTTTGTTTACATCAATTTTTCAACATGTGACGCTCATTTCTGTATTGTTGCCTTCATCATTCAGGGTTTGAGTGTTTTAGAGTTGGCCTTTTCATTTCTGCCTAAATCTGAAGACAAATGAGATAATGATGGTTCTTTTCTGATTTCCTGTAAAGCAGAAAATAGTGACTTAGGCGGTTTGTTTACGAAGGTGACGATATCTTCCACGAGTCACAAAACTTCCATGATCACCGTGGAATAAAGTTGAAACAGCATTAGGTTCAATCCTCTACGGGGTAGCCAGCACCGTTGCCAGATTATCGTACTCAGAGCATAGTATTTACCGGCTTCTGACGCTTAACTATTGCCAAGAAGCATCAGGAATTAACTATTTTAACGATAAATATGTATGAATCTAGTTATTGGGGCCCAGGAGACATGTTTTGGGTCGGAAGTTGGTTAATATAAGAGGTTGAGTATACGACAATCTCGCAACGTTGGTAACCAGTGTTCCTATACCTTTTCTTGCTGTTACTCATTTAATCTTTTAAGCCTTACCCGCACGACAGACTGGCAGGCCTCTTGACAGTACTAAAGAATGTATACCTCTCGCCATCTGCCACTTAGGTATCAATTATGAAGAACAAGTGATCCAGTTCATCGCAAACGAGTGCCGGGACAATACACACACTCTAAATAACAGGTTTGAACATTACTATCAAAATCCATTTCATAAGGCCTTTTGTTGTAAATATAATCAAATACATTTTCATTTTGTAAGGCTTTTGCTGTAAGGACAACGAAATCTATCGTAAAAGTCCTTTCAACCCATGACAATTGTAGTCTCTGTTGCCAACGCTGTAAAGATCATAAGGGTAACAGCATTAGTAATAGTGGTAGTGGTAGTAGTAGTAGTAGTAGTAGTTGTAGTTGTAGTAGCAAAAAATAATAACAATAATTAGTTGATTTAGTTCTTGGCA
>NC_066549.1:3669213-3729213 GCF_024679095.1 Eriocheir sinensis
GTGTTGAGAGAAGTAGAGGGAAGGAATAATGAAAGAAATAGAAAGTCAAAAAAATAGAAGAGGCGGGAGCAAAATGACAATGAGAAGGATTAAGAAGAGGAATAGACAAAAAATAGGAGAAAAAGGAAGATGAGGTAAAATAAGAGGTGGAGATAGAATAACAGAAATGTAGATGATATTTAGTCGACAAACGAAGAAGCACGAGTATATAGGAAAATGCGGTTGCGGAATAAATAAAAAAAATAGATGAAAGACAAATAGAGAAAATAAATGAAGGAATAGAGAAGAACAAGAAAAAGTAAGAATAAATGAGGACGTGGTATAGAAAAAGGAGAAAAATGTAGAGAATATTTAAAGTGGAAAAAAAAAGCATTGCGAGTGGGAAGCGGCGGTTGAGGAAGGAGAGCCGAAAGAAAAAGAAGAGAAGGAAAATGCAGAAGCAGGAGGAAGAGGAGAAAGGAGACCAAGAGAGGGACGAGGCCACAAGACAGAAGACCCGTCAGTTTCCACTAATGGCCAGCTCCCAGTGAGGCGCCAGTGATCGAAGTCCGCGCCGCCAAAAGGGAAACAAAAGCTGGCGGGTGGTCGAGGGTGTTGGGTGTTGTTCGTGCGTGGACGGGAGTGTGTTGTGTGAGCGTTTGAATGTGTGTGTGTGTTGTGGGCGTCCTGGATATCGCGGTTTGTATGTCAGATATGTGTGTATGTATATCGGGGGTTGTTCTTGGTGGTGAGTGAGTTTTGAGTGAATTTTGTATCATTTGTGTACTCTTGGCCTGCGTTTATGTATGAGTTCGTGGTAGTGATGATTTCGGTGGGTGTTGAATGTATATGTCTGTTCGATAGTTGACGTTGTATGTGTAAATAGATACACTGATAGAGTGAAATGACTGACTGTCTATTACTTTTGTATTTATATGGACTAAAGTTATGCCGTATTGCTAGTTGTTTTATTTATGCCCTTGGTTATATAATGTGATTATGATGTAAGCTTAATGTGTAGCTTAAAAACTGTGATCGGTAAAATGCTTATCTATACCTTCATGTATATTCACCTTTTCCTCAACATATCAGTCTACTTATCTATCCATCCATCTATCTTTCTGTCTATCTCTGTATCTATCCATCTATCAGTATCTGTTTGTATCTATCTATCTATGTATTGGGTGTTGTTTTGGGGTTTTATTGTTGACTATGTGGTTGCGGCCTTTATTTTTATTGTTTTTCCTGTTCGTGGTGGTGTGGGAGTGCTGGCTGTGTGTGGGTATGGTGCTGGGTGCTGGTTGAGTATGGTCCTGGATGTGTGTTAGTATGGTGGTGGGTTGGTGTGAGTATGATGGAAGGGTGATGATTATGGTGCTGAGTGCTGACGCGAGTATGGTCCTGGGTGTATGTGGGTGGATGGATGTAAGGTGCTGGGTATGTGGGGGTATGGTGGTCGGGTGCTGGGTGCCTGGTGGTGAGAGATGCATTACTCTTCCCTTCCCTTCCCGTCACCTCCTCCATCGTGCAGCAGACAAATCGCCTCCTCCAGACATCCGGTACAGCTCGTTCGTTATTCAAATCGTTCCCTCCTGTTGGTTTAAAAAAGATACATTCCCTGTTCCCGCTTACCTCTTTATGTATCGCACGATCTATTTTAATGCTTATCTATCAGTCTTACTTATTGTTGTTTTTTTCTTTATCAAATTATCTTCATCCGTCTAGCTTTGTATCTATTCACCTATCCATCTCTGTCCATGTAGCCTACCTGATGTCTATGTCTATTCGTATATCACTTTTCTATTATTTTCATTTCTATTTTTCATCCTTCGCTCACATAGGTTCGGATATACTCGTTTATTCATTTATTTCAACATATTCGTGTATCTTTTTTAATCTCCATCTTCTCCGTTTATCTATTAATTCAACTATGTATCCATCTGTCTGTCTTTGTATCTATTTATTTTCTATGTATCTATCACCACATCTATTCACCTATCCATTTACACTATATGTCTTTATACATGTACATATCTCCAACTCTCTCCATCTATATATGTATCAATCAACTTACCGACCTTAAGTTAAAATTCAGAAGCCATAGTAGGACACAACATGCTAGTTACTAAAATGTTAGGTTATTAAAACAGGCCAGTAGGGGTATTTAGTCTACGCCTGACTGTTGCATAAAACACTTAGCTAACCTCTTTATTTGTGCGTACTATCCTAGTCGGTATGCTTATAATAGAGAACATTAGAGAGTGGTGTTTTAATACTTTATCTATCTGTCTATCTATCCGTTTGTATATCTATCTATCTGTATCTATCCATTCATTCATTCATTCATTCATTCATTATCTATCTATCTATCTATCTATCTATCTATCTATCTATCTATCTATTAACTATCAACCTCTGTCAGTCTATCTATCTATCTTCATATATATACGTAAACTTCAGTGTTCCTGCCCCTGTTGGCGCTTCTCTGCATTTACGTTGACCTGTTCAGTAACATGTGTTTAGTTAATTTTACTTTCACGGTCCTTCCCTTATTATAGCGGGCACAGAGCAGACTTTGGGACGAGAGAAATTAATTATGTGTGGCCGCACGGTGCCCCGCAGGTAAAGGCCCCTAATTAGGCACGTCACCTGTGCGCCAAGGGAAAACAGATGCTGCCAGTTGTTGCGGGGTGTTGGGCGCTGTGGCAGTGTTGCGGTGAGCGGCTGGAGGCTAGGATGCATATGTGATGAGTGGTGCCTGGATCTTATGCGCCATGGTTTGCATGATGTATGTTGCATGCTGTAGGAATGTATGTGTGTGTGTATATGATGTGTGTATTAAACGGCTATCAGAAATAAACGGTATGGCCGAAGAGAGAGCCCTTTTGCGCCAGGAGTGTCTGGGGTCTGCCCGGCTGATGAAGGGCGCAGGAGTCGTGGGAGGAATTAATTAGGTTTTGCAAGGTTTAAAAAAGATATTTTGGTTTCGCTTTTTGTTACTTTTTCTTTCTCGCACGCACGCACGCACGTGAGAGAGAGAGAGAGAGAGAGAGAGAGAGAGAGAGAGAGAGAGAGAGAGAGAGAGAGAGAGAGAGAGAGAGATTTCAGAATAGCCATATATTTGTGTCATATTACGGAAAACATTGTTAAAGGTCGAACAAGCGTAATAAAGGTTTGCTTATCAAAACTCTATATCAGCTATCATATCTAATAAATGCGAAAACAATGCCGATCGAAATCGTGTGGAAGAAACAAGTTTGGTGTCTGAATAAAACCTGCCCGCCCAGAGCTGCACGGCATTTCTGTCCTTTGAAATCGCGGCTGAAGTTGCTGCACAGCTTCTCTTCTGTAAATTGAAAGTTACATCTGATATGTACGCAATGCTTAAATACACGAGACTCAGAAGTTTAATGGCTTTGCGTTATCTATTTTCCAGCAGTAACATTGATGGAAATCGCGCGCCGTGTATCCCGAGATAACATTTTCTCGTTTGATGTCGGAACTCACTACAGCCAAACGACGCCGATCGATCCCGGCGCTGCATGCACGGCGGCGGTCTTGTGTTTTTGGCAGGCGGCGGCCTTTGAGATAGCAGGGAAGAAAAGACTGTATACAGAGGAAGACGGGCATAGCTCAGTGAGACGGAGCAGCATCCGTTGGCCGGGCGAAGAGGCAGCCCCTCACGGAATCCTGCCAGAGAAAAGATGCCGGCCATCAACGGGCGGAGATGTTTGGAAAAAAATATACAAGACAAAACAATATGCGGGTTTGCGTTGCCGTTGACTGTGTGAATAGCAGTCTGAAGTCCGCCGCATGAAATTACATTAATGTTAAACATATAAAATCGTAACATAATAAGGGTGATAGTGAGGAGGAAAAGGAGAAAGAATAAGAGTATAGGAGTATTAAAATAATGACGATGATGATATTGATATCATTATTATTATTATTATTATTATTATTATTATTATTATTATTATTATTATTATTATTATTATTATTATTATTATTATTATTATTATTATTATTATTATTATTATTATTATTATTATTATTATTATTATTATTATTATTATCATTATTATTATTATTATTATTATTATTATTATTATTATTATTATTATTATTATTATTATTATTATTATTATTATTATTATTATTATTATTATTATTATTATTATTATTATTATTATTATTATTATTATTATTATTAATTATTACAGGCTTGACTCAAAAGAGAAGGGTGATGAATATGACAGTGGTGTTAGTAATTATTTTGACGACATTTTGGTGAAGGTGATGTTATTAAATGTTCTGTTTTGTGTAGGAAGGACTGTTGAAGCATTTAATATGATATTTTTTTCTCAGTATTTTATTATGTTTGGGATAAGAAGCATTTTAAGATAACATTTTCTTTTTGACATTAATTATAACATTCTTAGACATCCCTAAACTCTCCAGGTATGAGATATGGAGGTGAGTAGCGGTGTTTAGCGTCAACCTGCAAATAGGAAACCATCGCAACCAATATTTTCGATTTAAAGACGAGGCAAACATATTCATTACAAGTAGAATTCTTCTCACAACGTTAAAAGACATGCAAACTTAAATAGATGAACTTCTGGTGCATTATGTATGAGCTGCGCAGGGATATATTGATCTGGAATACGCAGTGGAGCCGTGAGACATTTCATATGCTCTGTAAAATTGGAATTATTATAGAAAAAAATATGAAATCGGGATGAAAATTTTAATATGCGGTAAAAAACGTTGATGCTGCATGCTTGAAGGTGCCCCAGTGCTGTGACTTTTGCCTCATCAGGACACCAAGAGACTGACTTTAGGAACGGAAGACGAGGGAAGACGAGATGGCGAGGTCTAATGACGATGTTGACGAGCAGGAAGTCCATTAGGAGTTTCTTTCAAACTTTAAATAACGTTAATCTCTTTAAGCTCACTCCGTCATTGCCAGAGTGATGTAGCTTCCTTTGAAGACGTGAAACATGTTGCTTGCATATAGGGAATTAGGAGAGGGGTTATTTTTTCTCTCTCTCTCTCTCTCTCTCTCTCTCTCTCTCTCTCTCTCTCAAACATTTACGTTACCTTTAACACAAATAGTTTATGGTTATGGTTCCTAAGGATAACATTTACTCTGTTCTGATTAGACAATAATCTCTTTATGTACAGTCGTATAACAAAAATTTCACTTCTCTGGCATTATTTTTTGTGTAGTAAAGTACACATTCTCCTGGGTGAGCATTTACATAACTGTGCAGGTGCTTGAGAAGGCGACAGAGTGCTGGTGACATTGCCAGGATAACGCGAGTGGCGTCGAGTAAGGATGGGGTTTGTTAGTCTGGCGTGTTCGTTGACGCAGCTAATCTTTTATATTTCTTTTTCAGGTGAGGCCTCAGCTTCGTTTTAGACTCTTCGTGTGGAAGCTTTTGAGAAAAGGTATGTTGCAACTGTATTATGTTTCAGAGCCGTACACCAAAGCTGCATATGTGGTTGAGTTCATAGCTTTTTCTGTTAGGAATTTAAAGTTATAGCTAGTGGAAACTTTGAATCCTGTTTGCTAGGACAGCTGAAGCTCGGTGTGTTCATACTTGCACATTTGAATTTGTTGAGCAGTTTGACAGCAGTACGATTCTAAATATTATTAATGATGTTTTTTTCTTCAACTTTTTTTCCGTTTCTATAGAACTGTTAGAGTTATGATGGAGGGACAGCAGTTTGCACTATCGCTTTGTTTCCGTCGTCATTGATCAACCCTGGTACGCATTCCGGGACGCGATTGTGACTCGTGCAAACTAAGGCCGCCATGCCTAGGCGCCCAGGTTTCCCGCGCGGCCCCCGTGGGTGACGATTGTTCCGAATGATGTATGTAACAATACGTTGTGTTGATGGACTGTCGTTGGTGCGCTCCTTGGCTCAGGTTCACGAACGGGTTGCGATATGGTGTCACCGAGGTTTGGACTATTATAGTGTCAACGAATGTGTTTGCGTCATCGTGCGTGGCATTTAAATAATTGTTGGAGTGTTTAAGTTGCTCAAGTATATAAAACTATTTTGTAAACAACGGCTGCCTCTAAGACGCTAAATGACGAAGAGTTTGAGGCACTACATAAACGCCACACGGAGTTGGTTCTATCGGCGCCCTTACTGTTTTCACCTCCAAGCACTCTGCGGCCGCCACAGCGGGTCAGCTGCTGCAGTGCCGGCAAGTAAGTAATAATCTCTGGCCTTTTTTAACTGAATATTGATTACATGTAATATTTATAAATGGTAATTACATTTGTATTGCTTTATATTCATATTCTATCGTTTCCTGACTCGTACACTACTACTACTACAATTACTACTACTACTACTACTACTACTGCTACTGCTACTACTACTACTACTACTACTACTACTACTACTACTACTACTACTACTAATAATAATAATAATAATAATAATAATAATAATAATAATAATAACAATAAAACAATGTCCATTGGATTGTTTCAACAGCCAGCAGTGACGCAAGTGGCCTGCCTGCCGCTGACAGGAGGCCGGGGAGTTACTGCCTGGGATGCTCACCTCTGTAAAGGTACTGAAAGCCTAACCTTAACTAACTTACCTAACCTAACCTCAGGTCAGTCAACAGAAACTGTCAATCATTCTGCATAACAGACAATATATATATATTCGCTTATAATCCATTAATCTATGGCGTGAATAAGTGAGCTGAAAAAATATTGCACAAAAGTCGTTTTACAGTGTGAAAAAAGTATCTTTCTTTGACAGTTCCACCCACATCATTTTAAACTTCCAGGAGGCTGCGGGTCTGCCTGCTGCCCCACGCTCCCCTACTGCCTTCTGGTCTACGCACCTCGGAATCCAGACGAATATGGTAACGTACTACAAAATCTCGCATGTGCTCTGGGTTAAGCTCATGAGGGGTGTGTATAATAGTTACGACTACTAGGGTGTGTTACAGGATCGCCGAATCATGTGATAAGACTTCATGGCCATCAGCATAGAGTGCTCCTGTTAATGGTTTGTTTTGGTATATGGGAGGCTTTCAGGCGTCCGATGGTCAATAGGTTTTCATCTAGTCGATACAAAATGCCGAGTTCTGCTTGGAGGAAGATATTGAAGGTGACTGGCCTTGCTTACCTCCCATCTGTAATACTAATAAGCTCGATGTGCATGCTACCGCTGTTTATCCATGCAAAAAATGGGTATTGATCCCCCCCGTTGAGGAAAGGGTATGGGGATATATGAGGTCCCAGTAGTACTCATAGATCGGGTAAGGTGCTCTAAACTTCTCCACGGAAGGGTACTGGCTGCCAATAATGAGTCCAACACATAATCAGGCCGTGGTGATTTACACACACACACACACACACACACACACACACACACACGCATACACACTCGGCGCACTCGAGCAGACACTTCCTGATTCATTTGAAAAGGTCCATTCAGCCAGCGCGTTCGTCTCGTATACTTTTCCTATTTTTTTAGTGTGTCAGCCGCGCAGTCAATGGCTCTCAGCTCTGGAAATGTTACCTCGCAGGGTGCATTAAACTTGGCGGCAAAAAAATATCTGGTTATATAATGGGAATACTACGATCTACTTCTGCTGGAGCTTAAGTATGTCAACTGTATTATTCAACTATTTATATTATGAACGTTGTTACTGATCGGTCCTTTCCGTTCTCAATATTGAATGCCAAGCCCTCTTTCAATTCTTTCTCTCTCAGGTGAGCATCCAAGCAATCCAACCACATCACTTTTGCTCGCTTTATCTTCGTCTTCTTGGTGGTTTCATTTCCATCACTCCTCGGCCGACATAATCACCACATTTATATTCAAAATTAAGGAAATAACAATCAACGGTAAACTTCATCCATGAATTCAGGTTTACATTTTCTCCCTCTGTTCATCGTTTTTTTTTTCTTCCCCGAATCTCGTATTACCTTAATTAACCCTGGTAAGGTAATGCGGTTGCAAATTTGCAACCGCGATCCTGCGCAAAACACGTTTTTTTGCGTTTTGCGCCGATCACGCAGGGGTTACCAGCATTCTCGGCCTGTTGGCATGTAGTACCAGCCTTGCATCGAGAAGGGAGGACGCGCCTTTATTCTCTTCCGCCTCCAGCTCACACTTTGTGGCCTGCAAACGTTTTCTGGTTGCTTTTTTGCAACCGCATCGGCATTACATTGTAAGTAGTGTTTTTTTATTTTGCTTTAACTTTACATTTTGTATTGTTGTTATATAACGATCACAGATAGTTTCGTGATTTTGTTAGGGAATGTAGCCGGATGATTTGTTTACATGCCCATACATGCAGATTTGCCCAGTGAGGCCACGTGGCCCAACGATATTTTTTTTCTCCTGAATTTCTGATTTCTTATTTTTCAGATTTCACTATGGCTTCAGTATTGCTCCTTCCCTCAACGAAGAGGATACTTAGATAAACCTGTCAACTTTGTCCTTGAAATCAACATGGCTGCATACTGTGTTGGCTTGCCAGAAGCCCATCTGCGCGAACTGCCATGTAACGCTATGCTTCAACTGCCACACATAAGATGGAGGTAAGAGTCCAATACTCATGGTTTTTTTCATTACCATGGTTGTAGCTACAGCCATGGTTACCTTCACAAAGATTCCTTGTATATTAGATGAGTTATGATTTTTTTTCTTTGAACCTTTCAAAGTGAAATATTGACACCAAAGAAAATCAAACAGAAAAACTTTTTTAGGCCTATTTATGGGACTCTAAATTAATTTTAAAAATGTAGCCGTGTTTACAGATTACTGAAGCATATTTATAGTGCATTTCATTACAATCCAACTATATTTGTCTCCCCGAAAAAATTCCTGAAATCGGGGTATAAATTTTTAGTAAAAAAAATAACCTTTTTTTTCTTTTCATTACAGATTCAGTCCTAGGGAGAGGTCAGACTACAAATCTCACTAAAAGCTATCTCAACTATCCCAGTCAAAGCCCTGAATTCATCAAGTCTTCAGCTGTAGACAAAATGCCATTTTTGTACTGTCAAGTAAAACTTTATAAATTTTATAGATATTTGTATACTATACTATAGATAAAATAGTATTTATTATTATTCATTCATGTACCTTTCTACATTGTGTTAAAGGATAGTATAATTGATTTTTAAAAGAATAAAAGTAAAGGAAAACCTCTCCGTTGATTTTATATGAGATTTTATATAAGCGGTTGCAAATGTGCAACTTTACCTGATATGAAACAAATTTTTCACCTTACCTTACCAGGATACCGATACACCCAAAGAGTGGTCTATATATAATTTGCGGCCGTGTGCATGATCAGCGTACGGGGCAAAAGCAGGTGGCGTGAAGCCGTCGTTTTATGAGAATTTTCGTAATATTTTATTTCAGCGCCCCTTCCAAACGTGTAATATGATTTTTTTATTCACTGGTGTGGAAGACAAATCAGTGGCTCATCTATTTATACAGGATGCGAGCAACATGCTGTTCCTCTGAAGTGTGACAGAAGAGATCGTCAAACAAAATTATTTAATATTATTTTAGCCGTGTCGTGATATTCCCTTCCTTTTTTTACGAAAGGTGTTTATTTTCCTCGATAAGACCTTCGTCGAGTATTTTTCGTCGGTAAATATAGGTCAGAAAATTGGACTTAGTAGCAATTGTTCGGGGTTTAGGAAGCTGCCGAGTCAGATAGGAGAGTTATGGAGAGATGGAGACCAATACTGGCAGGGGAGTGATGTGGGCCTTTACTGGCATATTACAACGCACTTTCCTCAACGAGTAGAAATAAACAGTATTTGAGATATAATAAAAAATAATGATACATATACCGCGAACTTTAGCTTCAGAAAAAAATAAAAAATCGTTTCATGGACTGTTTCAACAAATTACTAAGGTTGTAGAAATGCACCTTTGGAATAGATTATCACCTTGTCTTCTTTTAATCATTGCAGCGCCATCATCTTTGCAGCCTTTTCCTTTATTTATTACCCCCCGCCTCGCTACTTGTAAGGGGGATATAATGCTTCAATCGCTGTCCGTCTGGTTATTATTAGTCTCTTTGTTTCATCTCAAAAACACATTGACATAGTTTTATTTTTTTTACGGTAAAGGAAACAGCTCAAGGGCAAAAAAAATGAAACTACTCTTTGTTTGTCCTTTACCAAAATATCTCAAAAATACATCGACATACAATTTTTTTTACAACAAAGGAAACAGCTCAAAGGCAAAAAAAAAAAAATAGGAAACTAATGAAAAAAAGCCCGCTACTCACTGCTCCTATAAAAAAAAGTTCAAAGGAGTGACCGAAAGAGAGGTCAATTTCGGTAAGAGAGGTGTCCTGATACTCACCAAGTACACACGAGAATATCCTTAAATGAATAGCTTAAACTGAATACCAATGGAAAAAATAAATAAATAAGAGTTGGCGAATAAATGAAAGAACTGCGTGCCTGGGAACTTGCTTTTCTTGTGTGTGTATATTTTCTCTTTTTACCCAGAACAATATAACAAGAAGCGTCAATCCTAGACAAGGGTATATTCGAGGAGAACTTTTTGAAATTTTGAAAGGTAGTTCTTAATAATTATAATCACCGAAGACATACCATATTAAATTTTATGATGCGAGTATTGTATTTGACGCCGTAAGTCGGGTCGTGAGATTGTGTGGAGCAGTAGCAGGGTGGAGGAGGAGGGGGGGCTGGGGGGCTCAGGTGTTTACAGGTGAGGCATATCTCCCCATCACAGCTAATGAGCGCACGTCAGGCGACACAGGAAGAACATCACCAAGTTAATGCGTCAGTTTTTATAGTGACGCACTTTTCACCTCAATGACTCGGTAGTGGCTAAATTACATGTTTTTCTATTCTATTACCTGGAATTAAAGATAAGGTAGAGTGGGTGCTGAGTGATGCCATTTTGACCAAGATCCTTTATCCTTTGTCCTTATGTAACGCACCTCCTCAAAACACCTTCTCTCCCTCCATAGAGACCCCACCATCTCTCCATTAAAAAAAACATCCCTTTCTCTATTACTCTGCCTTTTCCTCCCTTTACCTCTCACACTATTCCATCCTCACCTTTTTATCTCACACTACCCATTCCTCCATTTTCTTTTCTCACTATCCTATTCCTTCATTATACTCTCTCATTACCATTTCCTTCATAATGTTATCCACAGTAATCACTCCACTCACCATCAGCATCACTATCCACTTTAATGTTTTTCTCAATAGACACACTATCACTCTTCGTTATCATTACTTTTGTTCGTCTGTCTGAGAGTATCCTAACACCTCTAAACAAGCGTTACCGAATTATCGTACTCAAAACATTGCATTTATCAGTTTCATGCCCATAAACTGCTGATATCCAGTTAAAGTTCGTGTTAAAACCATGAAGTATCGATGTATTTTTTCATACCGATGGGTCAGAAACCGCAAAATACGATGTGCTAAGACCGATAATCTGGTAACTTTGCTCAAAAAACCCAAATTGACAACTCTTCTGTTCTCTCGTTCTTTCTTTTGTTCGGAGCATGGTCTAGCGAGCTTTATCTGTTGTTATTTTTGTTTTTTGACCTTGGACTAACTACGATACTTTAAAAAAAAAATCCTTCTTTTCTCTCGCTACTGTCCCGTCCACCACCTGCTTCTCCTTCTCCACCTTTAATACGTCCACGGCCGTCTCTTCCACACCCTCCACTCCCTTCAACAGTTTTGCCGCCACTCCCTTCATCGTTCCCTTCACCGCCCGTCTTCTCTGATTGACATATTGTGATTGGCTAAGTTTTTCCTTGTCACTGAATTTGCGTATTTCAAACTGTTTTTCCGTGGCTGTGTGACGTAGGGAAGTTCTAGGCAAGTCTCCGTTTTCCTTTTCCTCCTTCCCGTTTTCTTTCTTCCTTCCCGTTTTCTTTACTCCTACCCGTTTTCTTTCTTCCTTCCCGTTTTCTTTCCTCCTACCCGTTTTCTTTCTTCCTTCCCGTTTTCTTTCCTCCTACCCGTTTTCTTTCCTCCTACCCGTTTTCTTTCTTCCTTCCCGTTTTCTTTTCTCCTTCCCGTTTTCTTCTTCTTTCTCCATCAATTTTTCCTCTTCAGCTAACTTGTCCTCATCGCCTAGTCATAATTATGTAGTTTTCTTTGTTTACTTGTGCTCTTTTTTTTCCCCTCTACTTCCGCGTCTACTTCGTCCTCCACCTCCTCCTCCTCCTCCTCCTGCTTCTCCTCCTCCTCCTCCTCCTCCTCCTCTTCCTTTCCATTTTTTCATGTTTCTTTTTTTTCCTCCTCTTTTCGTGGTCGTCCTCGTCGTCGTCATCTAACTTCTCGTCATCCCCCTCCTCCCTCTCTTCCCCTCTTCTGCCTCCTCTTTCTCTTAATTCTCCTCCTCTTTCTCATCTTTATATTTCCTCTCTTCTCCTCGTCCTTCTCGTCCCTCCCTTTTTCATTTCATGCCTCTTTTTCTCTTCTTTGCATCTCTATTTACTTTTTTTCTGTTTCAAATTTAACCTTTTTTCTTATCATCCTTCTCCTCCTCCTCCTCCTCCTCCTCCTCCTCCTCGTCGTGTTTTCCTTTTTTTTCTTCCCTGATCCTTTTCCTTAATCCGCTTCGTCTTTCCCTTGCTCTGTTTATCCTCTTTTGCTCCTCCTCCGCCTTCGCTGCCTCCTCCTACTTCGCTTTCGCCTTCGCCCGCTCCTCTTCCTCCTCCTCCTCCTCCTCCTCCTCTTTCCTCTCCATCCATTTCATTGCCAGGTTCTTACGTCCTCACTTAATTACATTTGCCTGGAGTCGGAGAAGGAAGGGAGGATCGGGGACAAACGAGGAAGGAAGCGGGTACGGTGTAAAGGAAGGCGGAGGAAACAACGAACACAGACAAATTGCGCTGTCAGAAGAAAAGTACGAAAGGGAAGGAGGAGGAGGAGAAGGAAGAGGAGATGTAGAGGGTAATACATAAGACACGAGAAACAAATAAATGAGAGGATATAAAAATGCCATTTCCAGAAACTCGAGAATGGGAGAGTGTATGTGTGTTTGTGTGTCTGTATCTAGCAGCTCGATTTCAAAGGCAAGCCAACGCCAGGATGTTGAAGATGTCCGCTTTTAGTCCAAGAAAATCTTCGTGTCATGCGTTTAAAATATCCCTCGTGGTCTTTTTACTTATGTTTCGTAGACTTTTTCTCCCGTGTACTCTTCCCTTTTCCTACACCGTTTTTTTTTTTTTTTTTTTTTGTATAAAGGGTTAGATGACTACGATAGACCCCTACAGATCAATGACTATGAATTCACGGATAAGACATTCAAGGCTATATCCTTCAACATTACGGTGCCCAAGCTCACTCATTTGACGAAGCTTTCCTAGGAGTTTGGGGCATTGTCATGTGTAGTTTTCTGACCCTGGTGGCAGTTTGACCCTTTTTCTGTACCAAGAACCCAACAAACGCGCATTAGAACCTGACTGATCTCATTTTTGGACTTCGGAAATAGGTGTTGCGTGAATTGGAAGAGTCTGAGGATATCAACATAGCCTTACAGGAGCTCCACTATGTAGGCTCACTCTTTTTAAATTTCTCCGCTTGTGCTCGTAATGTCTGTAGTTGCATTAGATAACTGTTAATAATAATAGTAATCAGAAGAGCATCACCCTATTCGTATACAGAAGGGGTACAACATGAGGTTTAAACGTAATTCCACTAAGGGCCTCAATGAGATTAGACCTGCCACTGCCGTCCTCTACCCCCCCGCCCCTCCGCCCCAACCCCATCCCATCCCCACCCACTCTCCCAGCCTACACCCACCCACTCCCCGGACCACCTGTCTCGTATATACCTCACGTCACGTCTGGATCCGAGTGAAAGATTCCTGTGGCTGCCGAGGGGACGCCGAGCAGTCTGAGCGGATGGGGTGCGGGACACATTCTGACAGGCGGGTTGTCGAAGCAGCGGCTGGACACGTAAACACGGACATGGGATTGCGTTATTAATGGTTCAGAGTGACGCTGGATGGAGAAGAAGTGTTTGTGACGTATAACGAAGAAGATAGTGAAGCAACGTTATGTGTGGTAGCACCCGTTGTTATTACCATGTGAGACAGAGGCCTTTCCAAACGTCTTCCACCTACCTTTATTATATGTTGTCAGTGTATTCCACCTTACCCCGGCAGAGACCCTAATTACATATATCGACCAATGTTGCCAGATTGTCGTTTTCAGCTTCTCCTTTTTCCCGATTTCAGCCTATAAATCGTCTCACCCACAAAATTCATGACACCTACTTATATTTATCGTTAAAAGTGTTAATTATAGACGGTTTTGTGTAGTCATTATGCGTTAAAAGTGGGAGAATCTAGTTTGTTGAGTACGATATCCTGGCATCCCTGATCTCGACCGTAAACCGTCTCACCCACAAAACTAATGATACCTACTTATATTTATCGTTAAAAGTGTTAATTATAGACGGTTTTGTGCAGCCATTATGCGTTAGAAATGGGAAAATCTAGTTTGGTGAGTACGATATCATAGCATCCCTGAATTCTCGACCTGATTCTCTGTCTATCTTCTCTACAATTTCCGAATTTCCACTGTTACTTTACTTATCAGCCTGCTGTTAATTGTGCACATGGTATGATCCTGGTTATGTCTCTTCCTCACTCTATTTTTCATTCTTTTTCGTCTCTATAGTATTTTCAACATGTCTGTTTGTAAATTAATGACGTTTTCTTCTTATCTTTCCATCCTATAACCCGAAATTTCATCTCAATTCTTCTTTATTAATAACACTACGGCATTATTTAGGGTTTAGAGAAGGTAGTTAGCTGGATAAAAGATGGCGGAGACCAGAGGGAAATACATTCAACGGACAGAGCGAGAGAGAATTCCAGGAAGCAAACCAAGTAGAACAATGCTGTCAAGAGATCAGCTTTCATTAACCTCCTACGGCTTGATTTACGGAGCCACGGCGTACAGTGAGCGGCCCGGACGGTGCCACAACACATCAAGGTATTCACATCCATCCTGCAGCTGCGTTTCAATAATCACAAAGGGCTTCTTCAGTAAAAAGCATACTGAACGAAATTATTAGGAAAACACCATAATCCCTTTTTTCTTCCTTTCCAAGCTTGACGTTCATGTTATTCTCACGCGTGTTGATGATGATGATGATGATGATGATGATGATGACCCTCCGTACCTTCTCATCATCAACCTAACGGCCCTGTATTCACCCCTGCATGCGACGTCCTCACCAGTCACCTCCCATAAGTATCCTCTACACCTTCCCTCTCCCGGTATACATCTCTGCATGCTACCTCCCCCACATGCTTCACGACGCAATACTACACCCTTGCATGTTGCGCCATTGCATACTACCTCTTCGCATGTCACACCCCTGCATGCTACAGCCTCACATGCCTCACTCCTACAAGCTACACCGCTACATGCTAAGCCGCTGCATGTCACAATCCTGCATGTTACACCTCTGCCAGTCACCTCCTCCAGGAACAAAGAATCATCACGTAATTTAGTGGTGCGTGAAAGGAGCACTCTTGGCAGTCAGACGGTGAGTGTCAATATCATAGAAAAGTCAGAGAAAGAGTTTGATTGAGTTTGATAAGAGATTGAATGAGCTATCTTGCATAAGGTGACTGGGCTCTTTTCTAGTCACTCTATTTTCTTGCAGTTCCATCCTCTTCAGTCCACAGTTTCATTCGATTGTGGCAAGAAAAAAAAGGGTTACATTCTGGAAAACATATAGGTCCGTATTATCAGACACCTTGGCTTCTCACATCAGCTATTTCTAAAGGTCAAAGAGGGGGTCAGTCAGGTTCTAATGAGTGTTTCTTTAGGTTCATGGTACAGAAGAAGGGTCAAAGTACCACCAGGAGCATAAAACTACTCTTGGAAATGCCCACAACTCCTACGAAAGCCTTGTCAAATATGTGTTCTTGGGCGGCGAAATGTTTTATTATACCACCCATATTCTTTCCTTGAGCCGCGGCCGTGTGGCGTGCGGGGGCGGCGTGATGGGTCGCGTCGTGCGGGCTTACTCCCACGATTGTCCGTGTGACAAATGCCTAATTGCCCTACCAGCCACGTTTTCTCCGAGTGGCCTTACACCACCACTGGATCAAGGAAGGGAAAGGAAATGTTGATAAAAAGAGATAAATAGTAGTAGGCATAGTGATAATTTTACTACAACTACTAGTATCACTATTACTACTACTGCTACTACTACTACCGCTACTGCTACTGCTACTACTACTACTACTACTACTACAACTAATAATAATAATAATAATAATAATAATAATAATAATAATAATAATAATAATAATAATAATAATAATAATAATAATAATAATAATAATAATAATAATAATGATAATAACTAAAACTAACTAAAACTAACTAACTATATAACTAGCTAATTAACTAACTTGAAGATCATCATCATCATCATCATAATAATAATAGTAATAATCAATAAAAATGTGATTAGAAAACAGAGAAAATAATGCTACGAAAGAAAATCATGTTTTAGACACTGCAAAAAAATCACCTGCGTCTCGGGGTTCGTCGCGGCGGTGAATATTTCATGCCGCGGAGACTTGCTCTGAAAATCTTATATGAAGAAAACCAGTAATCATGGGTTGAGTCAAAACATCATTTTCAAGCCAATTTTCACTAACTAAACATTTTTACAGGAAAAAATATTTCAAAAGACACATAGACGCTGGTTTGCTTGTTTGTTCGTTTCGTTTTGGCTTTTTTTATTTACTTTCCATGCATTTGCAATTGAAATTCCTAAATATTTGTTCATATATTATTTGTCTTTCATAATTTGTTTCTGCTTTATTTATTTATTAATTTTTCCCTCCACCCTTCGCTCCAAGGAAACCTCATTCAGGGCCTGGGAGTGGGAGGGGGTGCAGGGCTGGCCGCCTACCTCCCTGGGTGCTCGTGCGAGTCAAATGTTGAGAACCAAGGCCATGAACACCGCGCCAGGATGTTGTACAAGCAATCGAGACGCCCCGACAAAAGCTGCGTGGGAGAGGGCGCCCTGAATGGTGGTGTGCTGATGTTGGCAAATCGACGGCGGAATGACTAGAAACAAGTAGACAGGTGTCCTTAGGGATTGTTTCTGTGCTAGGAAGACTATTAACATACTCAACCTCGCCCTTAGTGGACAGGTGTTGAATTTCATAGTGTTTTTTTTTTCGTGTCACTGTGCTTTATTTTTTTGGCGTTAGTTATGTCATACGCAGCTTTGATATGCTGTTTGAGATTCATATTCTTAGATACACCTGTTTGGAGTGTTAGATGGACGCAGACGAAAAATTATTAAGACGTTACTGTGTGAGAAAAGAAATACGTGCAAGAAAAACAGGTGGATGGAATTGAAGACAGAAAAAAAGGAAGAGGAGGAGGAGGAGGAGGAGGCGTTTTTTCATATATAAGGAAAGGAGTAGATCCATGAAAACAACCAAAAGGAAATAAACATATACTGATAAATTATGCAGTTACCGATTAACAGTTCGACAATAATTAAGATTCGTCCAAATATCTTGCAAAACAACAACAGAAAAGCAAGCAAGAAAAGAAGTAGATAATTATGATACGGAAGGGGAGGAGGAAGGAGGGGAGGAGGAAACGCAATATGGAGCAAAACTAAAAAGAAGAGAAGGGGAACCATATGAAATTGAAGATCATATATTAAGCATGGGGGGATCGGAAAAGATAAAAGGGAAAAGGGAAGAGGAGAAGCATTATGAAACAGAAAAGGAGGTAAAGCCATGACCCGTAGCAATATCAGTAGTAGTGGTAGTAGTAGAAGTAGTAGTAGTAGTAGTAGTAGTAGTAGTAGTAGTTAGGACCGACCAGCAGGTCCCCCCCAAAAAACTACCGGTGCTATAGGCAGAAGGTAAAATAAAAGTAATCTTAGCTGTATACTAATAACAAAAAGAGTGAGAAGTGATGTATTTAAGGAATGAAAAAAACTAAAACCATAGACCTGAAATAAATAAAAATATATATGTAGAAATGGAGTTAAAAGAACAAAAAAAACAGAGGTGAGAATGATTGCAGTAATGAAGGCATAGAAGAGAGACGGAATGAATTTTGTGGAGTGAAGGAATAGGAGAGAGAATGAACGCTGGAGTTAGGGAATTAAATCGAAAATGAATTAAGGAACTGGAGAATAGAAGAAATAATAGACGAAGGACTTAAGGTATAAAACTGAGAAGGAATATGGAATGAAGAATTTAAGGAATACAATGGAGAAGGGATGAGTGAATGAAGTAGTGAAAAGTGATGGAGTGAAAGAATGAAGAAGCTAAAAAATGACGAAGTAAAAAGTGAAGAAGTGAAATAATAGATGAAGGAATATAAGAAGAGAACTGAAAAGGAATGAAGGAGGGATGAAGTTAAGGAATAGAAGAGAGAAAGAATGAAGGAGTGGGGAGTTAAGGAATGAAAGAGTGACGAGTGACTGAATAAGAAGGTGAAGAGTGACGGAATGAGGGAGTGAAGGAGTGAAGGAAGGAAGGAGTGTGTGAGGGCTGATGGGAGGTCAAGGCGAAGAGTGAGCCCCAATCTGCCGTTCTCTGATCCGCCAGCCGACCCACGGATCCTCAGAGCTGCATGGCGGATGGGTTGTTTTCCTTTCTCCTCTTCGTTTCCTTTCCTTCCCTATTCTTCTATTCTTGTCCACTTCTGCCCATCTTCCCGTTCATCCATCTTCTGTTTATCTTCATCTTCCTTCTCCACCTCCTTCTCTTTACTCATTCTTCTAAGTGTCGTTCTCTTCAGCTCCTTCCTCTTCCTCTTCATCATCATCAGTATCACTATCCTTATGCTCTCCTTCTCCTCCTCCTCGTCGCCCGTCTCCTCCTCGTCCCTCTCTTATTCTTCCTCCTCCTCTTCCTCCTCCTCCTCCTCCTTCTTCTTCAAGCATAGGTAATAATTAGAGAGATGAAACTGGAATGCCCTCTCAAGAAAAGCCTCTCTGCCTTTCATCACCAAATGACTTTAATGTGTCTTCCTGTTGATAAAGCGTGAGAGAGAGAGAGAGAGAGAGAGAGAGAGAGAGAGAGAGAGAGAGAGAGAGAGAGAGAGAGAGAGAGAGAGAGAGAGAGAGAGAGATACAGACAGAGACATACAGACAAAAAGACAGACACAGACGGAGGCAGATAGAGACAGACTAGCAGAGAGACACCGAGGCAGACAAACATCTAGCGAGACAGAGACAGAGAGAGTATGACGCAAAGAAAGATATACACACATACTCATACAGACACCGAGAGAGACAGAGAAACAGACAGACATTATAGCTATGAGGGCTGCAGATTTTTTTTTCCATTTGATGCAGCTCTACCCGATGTAACGTGAGATTAGATGCGAAAAGAAGTAACATTGAATAATTTTGTTAAACCTCTTACGTTTTCAATCCAATCTGTTCCAATGAATGCAGTTTCGGAATACCGTTTAGCACCAACTGGCCACTGATTGGATGACACGGTTTGATATTTAAGCCGGCCGAGTGCAGAGTGGCAGGTTTTGGTAATGTTTCAAAATATCAAATGAAGTGTTCCATTTTTTTATAAACATTTTTCTTTATGAAGAGTTATTACTGACATTTCTTAGTGGAGAAAACACTTGTTACTCTTTCCGATACGCGGAAACGTAAAAGAGTAATACACGGAACTCCTGTGATTAATTTATGTACTTGACTATCGGTTACAAAAAATAAGAAAAAATAATTATTGAGTTAAGCTGAAGATTAAAAACTACCACGAAATTAACAGTTCTCAGAAACTCATAATTTTTAATATACTAGAAAAAAAGAGTAAGCTGAACATGATGCCTAGAAAGAGATAGTGTGCGGCTAATACGGGAGATATTAAAATAACTAATTTTGATACATTTTTATATCCATCATGAATACTGAGAAGCAGGTTATCGGCAGCTCTTATGTTATCTGAGTTACGATTCCTGTCTCCTTCACCACGAAAAGTGCAAATATACTGAAGCACTCGTTGTATATTACTCGTTGCATATGACTTCGGTGTTATGTATATATGTATTCTGTAGGGATATTTGAACACTTTCCTTCTGGTAGGTAACAAGGGTTTACTCAATCTTACATATTACTCTCTTTACGACAGTCTTACCTTTTATACTCTAACATGCATACTAATACACTAATATATTACATCTATACATTCTTTTACAGGGGCATTGATAAGCGTTTTTTTTTTATTTATATATTTGTTCGCCCTTGAGCTGCTTCCTTTACTGTAAGAAAATAATAATACGGTTTGTGAGAGTCATATTTGATACATTAATCCTGAAAAAAATGTTAAAACTAATAAACTAATGCTGCCTGGCGTAAACAGATATACTTGTGAAAACTTTCCTGTCAACTTAAAAACGAAAAGTCATGCGTGAGGGTCTTAGGTTAGCTTATGGAACCCTCTATCTCTCGTCTTTGTTTTTCTCTCTCTCTCTCTCTCTCTCTCTCTCTCTCTCTCTCTCTCTCTCTCTCTCTCTCTCTCTCTCTCTCTCTCTCTCTCTCTCTCTCTCTCTCTCTCTCTCTCTCTCTCTCTCTCTCTCTCTCTCTCTCTCTCTCTCTCTCTCTCTCTCTCTCTCTCTCTCTCTCTCTCTCTCTCTCTCTCTCTCTCTCTCTCTCTCTCTCTCTCTCTCTCTCTCTCTCTCTCTCTCTCTCTCTCCTTCGTCCCCTATCCTCCTCCCTCCCTCTCCCCTTCCGCCCTCATCCTTCGGTCTGCCCGCACCAATAGGACAAAAGGACCTTAACCTCCCATGCTGCCATTTGTTATTGGGTTGCCTCCTCTTTGATCACCCTAAAAGCCCCTCTCTCTCTACGGTGGTCCAGTGTGTAGGAAACAGAAGATAAGGAAGAAAATACGAATGAAGGAAATAAAAATAGATTGAAATTATGTGAGGGGAGGAGAAAGAATAGGAGGAGGAGGAGGAGGAGGAGGAGAAAGGAAATGAAGAGGAAGAGAAAAATTAAAAGAAAAAGAAAGGATATGAAGATGAAGATGAAGAAAAAGAAGGTAAAAAAAAAAAAGGGATTGTAACTGTTTATACCTTTAAGTGACCTTTACTGAAAGTGTCACTGTTCTCAATGTTGCCTCCTCTTCCTTCAAAGTCTTGGCGTGCATTGCTGAGCGGGCCTCGTTATCTGCGGGACCAGCATATCAGATCACACCCAGGCTTGGCGAGGTCTCAGATATCTCGCTTGACCGGGATAGATCCGAAGACGTTCCCGGCAAATAGTTGAGTTCCTAGTTGCGACTTTTCCATAAACCGACATGATACCCATAATATATGTTAGTGATGTGCCTTGACATGTTATAATTCACTCTTTTAATGTTATTTTTCAGCAAGGAAGGCAGCTCAAGGACAGTAAACAGAAAACAGCCTAAAAAAAATTTTGCTATATGCTGCTTCAGTAAAAGAAAATAGAATAAACGGCCGGAAGAGAGGTCGACTTCGGGTGCAGAGGTGTCTCGATGCTCTCCTATTGAAAGCGTCGACGTCGTAGGCCGGAAAAAATACAGACGAAGGAAGGCTGTTTATTTTTGGACTATCCTTAGTGTAGGAGTCCTTAGGTAGCTCCAGCAGTGTCGTAGATCATCTCTTTATACTGTTCGTAGAATGTCACAGTAGTGGGAGGAGGGAAAAAAGGAAAGCCCTATTAATTAAAAGTCATGGTGAAAAGATTGCTTTCAATGCTACCCTGTTTGCTCGAATTCTAATGAGCACGTTAAGAGGATCGTCTGTGAAAAATTAAACTTGCCTAATTACCTATCGACTTTTATGATTTTTCGTACGTTATCTTTATTAATAATGAGGCGCTCCTCGTCAAGTTTCATATGATTTGCAATTATCTCTAATATTTCGTCAGTTTTAGTAATGTAGATAGATAGATGGATAGATAAAGAGAGACAGATAGATAGATAAATAGATAGATAGATACTCAGATAGATAGACAGACAAACACAGACAAACATACAGAAAAACAGACAAACAGACAAAGAAACACAGACAGACAGACAAATATGTAGACAGGTAGATAGATAGATAGAGAAACAGATAGATAAAGAGGTAAATAGATAGATAGATATTCTTTTTGTTTGATCCTTTGAAGTGTGCAATGCTGAAGCGAGGGAAATGGCAGGTACAACACGCATAGATAGGAAGCGAACCTCATGGCGATATTTTAATGATAAAACATGTAACTGCATCTGGGCATTTTATATCATGCTAGAATTAATAATGAGTATACATCCAAAGCAGCAAAATGGCAAATAAAATATGGGTGGTAATGTTGGTGGCGGCATAACATTTCTATTGGTTGTGTCACCGGTCAGACACGACCATTAGGGGTGCAATGAATGACTGGGAAAGATCACGCCTACTATATGGTGACAGAGCTAAGCGTGGCTCCTTGTGTGACCGTTTGGTGTCGAACTGCCGGTTGACACAAGTCTCGAGACACTTAAATTTAGGGGCTGTATTACTTAACATTTCGTCTCCCAAGATCACATATTTGACAAGGCTTTCGAAGGAGTTTGGGACATTTCCAAGGGTAGTTTTATGACCCTGGTGGTAATTTGACCTTTCTTCTGAACCGTGAACCTGAAGAAACACTCATTAGAACCCGACTGACCCCCTCTTTGACCTCAAGAAATAGTTGATGTGAGCAGCGAAACGGTCTTATAATATCAACCTTATAATGATTTCACTCAAAATTAATGATTTTCTCTCCTTCTTGTCTTTCTCATTCATCTCGTTTTCCTTCCTTTCATCTCCTTCCTTGTTTCTCTCTCCTCTGATATCCCAATGCCGTCTCTTAAAAGGTGAATTTGATGAAAAAAGGAAAGAAGGAAGGATGGAAGGAAGAAAAAGTAAGGATTAAGCAGACTTCATGGCCTCTCCTTTTTCTTTTGTCTCGGATTCCATCTATTTTTCCCTTTGCGTATTCTTCCTGATTAAAAAAGTTTCAGACTGGATTATTTCAAGTGTTTTTACCATAATCATTTTAATGTCACCTTTTGTCGGGTTTAACGTAGCAGGAATTTAAATAAGATCTTGAACTGTATAGGTGATGCCTGATATATTGTAGAAATTGATGTGGTTTTATATTGAGTCATTTAGAGGTGATTTCGAGAGCAGAAGCCCTCGGGTATCTAACTGGTTAACTGATCACACACACGCGTTACTGTGTTAAGAAAAGTAAGTATTGGTTGGAATACCCTGAAATCAGATATGTAGTGAATAGTTAAGTCTTCGGTTCATGATATTACTAGTTTGTAAAAGATATTTCATAACTTTTAAATTTCAATACATATATAAATTTTAAAAAAATATTCACAACAAAGTATCATTCATGTCGAGTTACTCAGGGGCGGTTTTAGGAGTAGAGTTTATCACAGTCCAGTTTTGTTCAGTAAATTGAGGTTTAGTACAGTAATTTTGAAATCATATCCACATAGTTACATCTCCAGTCATCGGTAATATTTCAGTTTGTAGAAAATAATCAATACTTTTAAATCTAAGTATATTTAACCAAGAGAAAATAGCCACCTCGATCATTATTCCACCCAAACTCCGCATCCTCTTGCTCTCTTTTTCCTTCCTCGTTATCCTGCCGTCCCTCCTTCCATGTTCTCCAGTTGACATTCCCATGACTTCTAATTCTCTCTCTCTCTCTCTCTCTCTCTCTCTCTCTCTCTCTCTCTCTCTCTCTCTCTCTCTCTCTCTCTCTCTCTCTCTCTCTCTCTCTCTCTCTCTCTCTCTCTCTCTCTCTCTCTCTCTCTCTCTCTCTCTCTCTCTCTCTCTCTCTCTCTCTCTCTCTCTCTCTCTCTCTCTCTCTCTCTCTCTCTCTCTCTCTCTCTCTCTCTCTCTCTCTCTCTCTCTCTCTCTCTCTCTCTCTCTCTCTCTCTCTCTCTCTCTCTCTCTCTCTCTCTCTCTCTCTCTCTCTCTCTCTCTCTCTCTCTCTCTCTCTCTCTCTCTCTCTCTCTCTCTCTCTCTCTCTCTCTCTCTCTCTCTCTCTCTCTCTCTCTCACGCACGCACGCACGCATGGGGGAGGATGGGAGGGGAATGTGAGAGGAGGGGAGGGGAGGGGGTGCGGGCGTACGGGTCAGTCACTCTCACACGCATTAAGTAACAGAACAAATTGAAACTAGACTGAGGCTTAAAACGATGATTCAATATTGTATAAATTTACCTAATCCCTTCGCGGACTTTACTACTTCACTATTTTGCAAAGTTTGGTGTTAAGTATCACGTCAGTGCCGCGGCCCAGGCCTTCCACCTCCTGTCCGCCTCCGCGGCTTCGGTCAATGGTCTTCTTCCTGGAAAATCCTTCTTCATCTCCTCCTTACTCGAGCTATCGTCTTTCCTTCCTTCTAAGCGTTCAAACCAATTTAATCTCCTTCCCCCTATTTTCTTTGATATTTCAGTAACTTCAGTTCTTTTGTTTTATACTATCTCCCGTCTTCTCTTAGATAACAAAGAAACAAATCCCACCAAGGGCGGGGGCTCACAACCGAGAGAGCCCGGGTTCGATTCCCAGGCGGAGTGGAAAAATTTGTGCGGCTTTTCCGATACCCTACGCACCTGTCCACCCACCAGTGAATGGGTACCAGGTATTAATCGGGGGTTGTGTCCCGTCTCCTGGGATCTGTTCCCTTCTCCTATAATTCCTTCCCCTTCTGTCTCTCTCCGGCATATGACCACAGATGTTGCGCCGACTAAACGAAACTTTCCAACTTTTCCTCCCCCAGTGCAGGCCAAGCAAATCCAAGCATTCCGGCGGAGCGGCGTAATTAGTGTTCCTCAGGTGAGCCGCGGTGAGGGGGCACGTGTGTAACGACCCTCACTCTGCCTCCGCGCTGGCCCACGCTCCTTCAGCTCAGATTAAATTCTGCAAGTGGGGAGAGAATGTAGGCAAGGGTGAGGCTGTATGCTTGGAGATACCGCGGAGAGAGAGAGAGGAAAAAAAGAGAAGAGGAGAGAGATTCTTTTTTTACGTTCGGTCTGTAGCGCAGTGGATTATCTTGAATGCCTGTTGGTCGACCCCAGCCCGTTATGGCGCAGGCAAGTGTCTTATAGTGGCGTTATCTGGCTTGGCTCATGTTGTCCCCAGAACTCATCTTTAATCCTCTTAACAGAGTTTCGCTAGAGTCCGGGTTGGTACGTGGTCTTCAAGACAGCATGTGGGTATTCTTCGGCCACTCAACGATGACTGATAGATGTCTCCTTAGTTGTGACGGGCGGAACCTTTAGAAAACGGAGCCCGCACGCTGACCACATTGACACCGCCTCCACACCACTCAACCACCGCCACGTGGAGAGGATATTTCAAACTGCATTGTGAATATCGTAGGGTGGGGCTAGATATGTGTGGGAATGGGATATGCGTTGTGCGTGGAGAGGACTGAAAGGAGTACGAAACTGAGGCGCTTTGGAAGTGAGGCGTAGAATAGGACTATAGTTTGAAAGCGTATAGATAAGGAGGATTAGAGAGAGTACCACAAAAGGCTCGTCGAATTGAGTATCCATAGTTGCGAGATGATAAAGTTCCACGCGTAGAACAGACAGTTGAACGATCATATGGGAAAACAGAAGACTTTAAGATCGTATCGACTAAATGGTGTTCGGTTGAGCTTTAAGGAGGATGTGTACCAAGGAAGTATTTTGGGGGAGAAGTATGGAACAGATCCATGGTATTTTGTGTTTTCTATTTAAAGACAGAACGAAGCTGTACTCCTCCATATCGTTTGTTCGAGTGTGTGTGCGTATGTCGGGGGTGGGTGGGTATTGCTTGTATTCTATAGGAAGCGGAACATATACAGCATAAGGGATTATACATTTATTATTCTCCGGGAAGCAGGTCGCTCTCTCTCTGCCCCCCCCCCCCCCACACACACACACACACACACACGCACAGGAAGTTTTGCAAGGCTGAAATGAAGAGAGGAAGATTAACAAACAAGAGCAGATTAGAGTGCTTTCTCGGATACACAGCACCCCAGAAAACACTCATCTCTTCTTTGTTGTTCGTTAATCTTCCTCTCCTCATCTTAGCCTCACAAACCTTTTCCCAGCGTCTTGATCGTCTCTTCCTGCGCCCGTCTCTTTCATCCCTTTAGCAGACCTTTCCCTTCCCACCACACCTCTTCTTTTCCCGGCGTTTCTCTTCTTCGCTCGCCTTGATCGTCTCCTGCGCCCGTCTCTCATCCCTTTAGCAGACCTTTCCCTTGCCACCAGACCACCTATTCACTCTGCCGTCCTCCAGTCATAACTTCTAGCAGCAGTTTTCTAGTCCACCCTTTTCAGACACACGCGTACGTTTGTCATCGAAGCTTTATAGTGTTGCCTTCGTACTCTTTCATTTCGAGTTCTCTAAATCTTTCAAGCGCTCCTTTCCATAAATCGCAGGCGCTGCTTCATAAAGTGTCGTGCTGTAGATCAACTTATTTTCCCCTCTATTAACAGATTGATCGCGCACTCTATACTATTTTTTTTTCTTCCTAGTCGTCGTGTTTTTTTTTTGTTTGTTTGTTTTTTGCTTTTTGTTGTATTTGCTTTTGTTTTTCTTATTGTTTCTTATTGTGTTCTTATTGAGGACTCTTCCTTTCCTTCGTGTGTATTTTCTTCTTTGTCCTCTTCGTCTTTTACTCTGTCTTAAAATATTTCTTCTTCATTACCTCTATTTTTATTTTTATTTTTCATTCTCTATTTTTTTAATTTTTTTATTCCCCATTATTTTACATTACATATGACATTATTTTTATATTTTCACTCCTCTTCTCATTTTCACTCTCCATAATGACGCCCGCCTATTTAAAACTATATATTCCAATAAGTTTTTTCTTCTTTTCTACGTTCATTAATTTTAGTCTCCGTGATAACCGTCCCTCCGTGTTCCTGGATTCGCTCCTCAAGCCCTCATTATCCCCAGCACGTGACATTCGTCCTGATGATATTCAAAGATTGATTAAAGGCAAATATAATACCTTTTTATATTATTTCTGTTCGTGCTTCATCATATAACGTATCTTTCCTCCTACTCTTCTTTGTAGCATTTTTTTTTAATATTCATTTTAGGTAAACAGCAACTATATCAACTAGTAAACTTCCTGATCTGCAACTAATTGAGCTGATTTTCTTCACAATGTGTTGAGGGATGTTATTTTCTGCTGCTTTGGCGAAATCTTATCCTTTATAACACACACACACACACACACACACACACACACACACACACACACACACACACACACACACACACACACACACACACACACACACACTCACACTAAAGTAAGATTCAGTGTCAAAAATATTTAAGATGTGAAAACAGCATAACAGCATTTACCAGGTATGCAGCACTTACGGCCCGCACATTCCAGGCAGGTGTGGGCTTTGCTGCGGTGTGGGCGTGTCATCATAATTATCATCTCCTCCCACGCACGTGACTCTTATGGCAACGCTGCTGGTCTTCTTGTTGCTTGTGGTGGTTGTTGGTGATGTTATGTTTTCTTGATTACTGTTATGAAGGCTACTGTTGTTATGATGTTTTCTTTTCATAGTGTTTACCGTTAATATCATCTCAGTGACTGATATTATCGAAGTAACATCCTCATTATCTAAATCAGTATCAGTAGTAATAGTATAAGTAGTAGTAGTAGTAGCTGTGTAATGTGCGGGTATATAAGAGTGCTTTATGTACTTTTATGAATTCCAGTAGTTGTTATATTTTTATTTTTATTTAATTGACATTGTTTTACTACTGCAAGAGCAATAACTGTCTTGAAACTGTGATTGTAACACCGCGTTTTACACTTGGCGGTTCTTTTCGGAGATATATTACTGCGCCTCACACCCCAAAGAACACACACACACACACACACACACACACACACACACACACACACACACACACACACACACACACACACAAACACAAACACAAACACATTTCGATCATACTGCCCACGTGCCACTCAGACGGTCAGTGGTCCGTGGCATGCCCGAGTTCCCATGACAAAACTCCCCGCGACAAACGTGAAACAAAGGGTTTGCATTTGAAATAACGCGCTCGACATGGAAAACTTTGAACGCCGCGAGTGATATTTCGCCTGGCACAACACGTCTCTTTTGCTCGGCTTCACATTTCCAATCTCTTGCAAAAGTTCGCTGTGGCAGTATCCGATGACTCAAATTGGTGTGAAAGTTAGCAATTCTTGAGTAATTGGTGACTTGTTTGATGTCCGGGGCCCGTATTCTTAGACGCTTTCGACTCTCACAAGAAATAATTTCCGCACAATTGCTATCCATATACAGGGGCCTTGTCCGCCCTCGTATGGAGTATGCATCTCATGTGTGGGGGGGCTCCACTCACACAGCTCTCCTGGACAGAGTGGAGTCTAAGGCTCTTCGTCTCATCAGCTCTCCTCCTCTTACTGATAGTCTTCTACCTCTTAAATTCCGCCGCCATGTTGCCTCTCTTTCTATCTTCTATCGATATTTTCACGTTGACTGCTCTTCTGAACTTGCTAACTGCATATCTCCCCCCGTCCCGCGGCCTCACCACACTCGACTTTCTACTCAAGCTCATCCCTTTACTGTCCAAATCCCTTACGCACGAGTTAACCAGCATTTTCACTCTTTCATTCCTCTCGCTGGTAGACTCTGGAACAATCTTCCTTCATCTGTATTTCCTCCTGCCTACGACTTGAACTCTTTCAAGAGGAGGGTATCAGGACACCTCTCCTCCCGAAATTGACCTATCTTTCGGCCACTCCTCAAACTCTTTTTAGAAGCAGTGAGTAGCGGGCTTTTTTTTTCAACATTTGTTACCTTTTTTTATCCCCTTGAACTGACTCCTCTGCTGTAAAAAAAAAAAAAAAAAAAAAAAAAAAACAGTTGTTGCACCGACTAAACGAAACTTTCCAACTTTGTCAAGCATTACTAGACACATACACACAACCTCTACCAAACCCTTGTCAAATGCGGGGTGTAAACCGAGAAATGTTTGAAAATATGAGGCCAGACCATGAGGCGCCACCACTGCCAAAATATAACTTGTACGTACCAGCAGTATCAGGTGTCATCAGTCGTGGTTGTGGAGGAAGCTAAAACGAGAATTCCATGCAGATTAAAGGAAGGGTCTTAAATTGAATGAGGTAACACTAATTCTTATAACTTATATACTACAAGTCAAATGCAGCAAGTTTTCCAGCTTGTCTTGGGAGGGAATTGACGCTTGCGGCTTTGTGAATGTCAAGGCTTAGTTTATGTTGTCAGGCTCGTGTTATAGTAGGATATCAATGTATTATTATTATTTAATATCACCACGATACAAGTTATATAAAAGTCTTATCATTCTTTCCTCCCTCTGGACAGCTTTTCTTTGTAGTTCCTTCTGGGAGGCGGAGGGCGTGTCTGTTCTAAGTATGGACATGCACTCGATATGCTGAGTTTTATGGATAGACTTGCTAATCCTTTCCCTTGAAGTCCAAAGTCAATTCATTCTCGTAAACAGCGTTGCGTGCCGCACTAACCAATCAGCGTTGGGGAAGGTGACGGATTTTTATATACTTGGGGTATAATTTTCACTCGTTGTTATTTATGATTTCTTACCTGTAGCTTTTCTGGGAACCTTTCCACGCACGCCTCGCCACACACAGGCCGCGATGAAGAATGCTTTTCTTTGTGCGTCTCATATCGAGTTTTGGTCCTTCTCATCCATTCACTTCTCTTGATATATTACATTATTTCTGGTATGGAAAGTTGGAATAGATATATTTCGACAGGTAGCGTTTCATCATCATCATCATCATCATCATCATTATCATCATCATCAATGCAATACATAAACATTAGGCACTGGAATACGTTTACCAACAGAATGAAAAATCCAAAATTCAACTAGATTTGCGTTACAATGTAAAAGTGTGTTTGTCCCGCTCGTCCGTTAAAGCTGAAGGATATAATTATCCTAATGACTATCAAATGTAGATATCACTAGACCCGGTAAGTATTAGATAAATTAGATATCTACCTTGCATAGTACCGTTCATTAATCTAACAAAAACGCCTGTTAGCGAAGTTTAGCGGGTTTTTTCCCCAAGATATCTTTTGTGTGTGTGTGTGTGTGTGTGTGTGTGTGTGTGTGTGTGTGTGTGTGTGTGTGTGTGTGTGTGTGTGTGTGTGTGTGTGTGTGCAACCGTTACCGAAAAGTTTTATTCCTCTCTCCTAGGATTTAAAGTTAAGCCAGAATTGTTCTTCTGCATGTGTTAGTTAATCCTCCTAGATACTCGTCATGTATCTTACCGCCTCGGCAGCAGGAGCAGTGTTGCTTTTACCATCGTCTGTCTGCATCTGTCCGTGTTTTTGTTGTCATCACGCCAGCTCGAGAAGGTTTCAGCCTCGGTGGAGGAGATTCGGTGTGTACGAAGAGAGTTATTAATTCCAACTTCACGGGTCAAACATCAGTCACACAGACACAAAAAATATAAAGTCTTCGAATATTTTTACGTCTTTTACACTTAAATGTTATTATGAAACTTCTAAATTGTTTACTAAAAAAAACTTAAATCGGCATGTAATATTTATTTTTGAATAACAAAAATTAAACAAACGAAACTTGAAATTCAATAATAAGAGCAAAAAAAAAATAGTCAAATGCATATTATCTAGCTTCTCTTCGCTTCACCTCACAACGATGCCCTCAACTTTGCTCGTGCTGAACTTTCGACCACAGATTCGGAGTCAGCGCGCCCTCTGGTTCTCGCGATGTAAACACTTATCGAAACACAAATATCCAGGTACTGAAAAATGCAGCGGGGAGGGTGAGGCGGGGTGTGTGGGCTCCTGAGTGCTGTTCCTCTTGCTAACTTCAATTGTCAGTTCAACATTTTGCGGGCACTGTTTGTCACGTAATTGACTGCTCTTTCGGCCACCTCTTCGGATTCTTTACAGGAGCAGCGAGTAGCGGGCTTTTTTTTATTGTTTCCTTTTTTAGTGTGTCCTTGTGCTGTCTCTTTTGCTGTAAAAAAAAAAAAGCGTCGACTCTCTTTTTGACACCTCTTGAAGGGAACCAATTTGACTGTACATACTCTCCACATTCCATCTTTATTGTGTTTTTTATGCCAGTCTTTCCTCTGATTTAGTCTTCCTCTTATTTTGTTTGCTTGCACATTTGTTGCCTTGTTTGTATGAGAGTATGTTTATTTAATTGTGTGGTAATCGATTTGTGTCTGTGCTTGTATGTGTATGTGTGTTTGTGAGGGGGGGGAGGGAGGGTGTTGTGTGTGTGTCTGTGTGTGTGTGTGTGTGTGTGTGTGTGTGTGTGTGTGTGTGTGTGCGTGTGAGTGTATGGGCTATTTCGAGTGCGCGTCGGTGTTTGCATCCCTAGTGATTAACCTCCTCTATGATGTGGGTGGTTGAGCAGACTGTGCGAGGCAGGGCAATGGAGGGTACTTTAGCTGATGTACGAGGACCAGGCAGTGCAGAGGGGAGGCGAGGAGGGGGAATGGATGGAGAGGAGAGGAGAGGAGACGAACAAGAGCCAGGCAGTACAGAGGGGGAGGAGAGGGACGGTCAGGAGAGGAGGGAGAGAAGAGGAGCAGAGGCCAGATAGTACAGAGAGGTGTAGGAGAGTCAGGTGAGGAGGGAGGGAGAGGAGAGGAGCAATCAGCCTAATCACAAACGAACGGATCTACTTTTGGCGGCAATTAGTAGCGAGGTAATCCCTTTTGCCTGAGCCAGATTACACTTTTCGCGTACTCCACTTCTTTCAGCGAGGGGGTGGCGGTGGTGGCACGGGATCGACGCTGTAAACACACGGGACACTTAACCTGTTGATGGCTTTAGAGGGATTCATTAGCACTCCTGCCGTGTTGCACAAAGAGAAGGTTAGCGTGGTTAATTTGATTTGTGGGAGCATCCTTCCATACTTTACATGACTTAAGTTTTTTTTTATACTACAAATGTAACAGATCCAGTAAAAAATGAAGCCACAATAATCGTTCCCCAGTGAAGAGAACAGAAGCTGCAAGAGAAAATGATTAAGGAATGAGGATGAGGAAGACGAAGGGAGAATGATGATAAAAAATGAAGACGTATGGAGAAACATGAGTAAGAAGATGAGGAAAAGAAAGAATGATACAAAATAAAATGAAAGACAGGAATGCCGAAAAAGAAAACAGATGGAACTAGAAAAAAAATGAATAAAAGATGAAGAAATATATAACACGATGGGAAAATGTAAAAGTGTGAAAAAGTGTAATAGTGGGTGCAGAACTTTAGTCTATATCGATAATGAAAGAAAATAGGTAAATATATTCATAGTATTGAGGAACAAGTAATTGTATTATTGTACACATTATTACGACCCGTTTCCACTTAGGCTTCATCATTTGAAGATAAAATTAACATTCGTCTAATGTGTCAGGTGTAAGCATTGCCAAACGGGACGCACTTGCTCTGCCTCCTCTCTGCCTCCATGGTGCGCCGTTTGGGCCTGCGTAAAGGGGCAAATTTTCCGTGGATCTTCAGTCAAACCACGATATCCGCTGGCGTGGTTCTTATATTTCCGTGGTTTTCTGACGTGTCCACATCTTCCAAAGCTACGGTAGATTTCACTGAAGGACGACGGTATTACTCACCATCAGCAGCAGCAGCAATAACAAGAAACAAATGAAAACCACGCTAGATGAAATCGTGTTTTGACTGAAGATCCACGGAAAATTTGCCCAGTGTAATAGCCCCCTAAAGACATCTATTTATAATCAAGCATATTGACACGGATGCTTCCTTTCTTTCCATAAGGCAAACTTTGATTTAATGTTTCTTTTTACAGTTGCCGATGTCATACTTAATGAGAGAAACGTGTTGCGGGCATTTTTATTTTTTTACATTTCTTTCAGTCATTGGTCTCTCAAACGGTGAAATTATCTTGATCCTGATGTCACAGGTGGTTTGGGATTTCTCCCCAGCCAGGCCTTTGTATCGGCAGCTCCTGTGAAAGAAAACAAAACATGTAGAAAGTCTATGTTTTCTCGGGGCAAGATATCATTCCCTACATCTTGCACACCAAATGCTCTCCAAGAACTCTCTCACTGCCTCAATCACTCGTCCACTCGTAAACGTAAAATAATCAGATATTCCCTTGCCTGGTCTCCTCCCCGTACACGTGTGGCATCGTTTCCTCCTCCAAAGTCAACTAAACTCAAATGTCTTTACATAAACACGTATCTGCGAGTAACTTTCGGGCGGAGCAGAATTAGGAGTTTTTTTCAGCGCAGCACAAAAATTGCGTCCAGAAACGAGCTTTGAAAGTTCAAATATACACGAAATTAATGGGTAATTCCTGGCCGTGTTCAAAAAGCTTTGGCGTCACGCTGTCGTCGATTCCGTGCAGGAAAAATAATTGAAAAAGTTGGTCAAACATTGAATTAGGCTCGCCTAAAAATGAACACTTTTTGTGTACGTTACACGCAATGAAAGTGATGCCGGGGACGGAGGGAGGACGTGGGGGAGGAGATGGAGGGAGTGCCACTTAAAAAAATAGTGTTTATTGAATGAAGAAGAACGCGGAGCAGAAGGGAGGAGTAAATGAAAGCGGAACAGTAAAAGAAAGTGAAGTAAATTTTGAAGATGATAAATTATTGTTAATAACAGCAAACAGAAAGAGAAATTAGAATAGGAAGAAGCAACAAAGGATAAGGGAAAGAACAGAAGGAAGAAAAGGAGGAGGAGAAGAAGGAAGAAACAAAACAGAAAGAGATACAAAACGGAATGTGCCAGGGTAGGAACAAACACAAACCAGAACAGGGCAAGGCAAGCTGAATGTAAACTGAGAGAAACAAAACCACGATAACCCGACAAGAAAGACGAGGAAGCAAAATATGAAAGAAAACCGAGAGAAGAAACAAACGCTAGAGGAAGAAAGGAGGAACAACAGACGGCGGTAAAGCGTTCATCTCTGCGTTTTCCTCCACCTGAGAAGATACACACCTGCCCTAATTACATATCACGTGCCACTCCTACTACCCGCTCACCTCCCCTCTTCTCTTTCCCTTCCTTCTATCTACCTTTCCTTTCCCTCACTCCTCCGCTATTGTCATTCCTCTTTAAGCTTACCTACAATTACATGTCCCTTAATACTATGAATATAATTACCTCGAACCCTATTTTCTTTCATTATCGATATAGACCAAAGGTTCTGCACCCACTATGACACTTTTACCCATTTTTATATTTCTTCATCTTTTATTATTTTTGTTCTAGTTCCATCTGGGGGTTTTCCGGCATTCCTGTCTTTTATTTTGTTTTGTATCATTCTTTCTTTTCCTCATCTCAATCACTCTTCCGCTTTATGTTTCTTCCTGTTTTATTGTTTTTTTCTTCTTGTTCCATTTGCTTTCTTTTTCTGCATTCCTCTTTCATTTTATTTTGTATCATTCTTTCTTTTTCTCATCTTCTTAATCATGTTTCTCCATACTTCTTCATTCTCTAATCATCATTCTCCTCCTCTTCTTCCTCCTCCTTCTCGTCCTCCTCCTCCTCCTCCTCCTCCTCTGTCTCTCTAATTATCCTTCTCCTATACTAACATACAGCAAGTGCTCGCATCTGTTCGGCGGGTAAAAAAAAAAAGATGCTTGAAATACACACTAAATCACCCGACGAGGCAGCTTCCACATTGCCAACTAGCCCTCCGGTGCCTCAACTATCTTTCCAAGTTTTCTCTTCCTCCTGCCCATCTGCCTCCCTTCCATCTCCTCCTTGTCATAAATTTTCTCTCTGCCACATTTTCCGTCCATCCATTTATTTCTTTCTTCTTTCAAACATTTTTTCTCCTTCCTTCCTTTTCTTTACCTCTCAGCTCTCCGCCATCCGTCCTTGTGTTGTGGGTTCTGTCTCTCTTCACTGATGGTCGAGACTTTAACTGTTTTGTCTGTCTCTCTCTCTGTCTGTCTGTCTCTCCCTTCCTCCCTCCCTCACTCACTCAGGCATTTATTGTATTAGCCTCAGATCTAGGAGAAAAAAAAACAAAGCTGCAGGAATGAAGAGAATCGTCCTTTTTGAAGTAAGATTTTTTTTTTTTTTAACGTTTTTACGTTTTTATTGCGCCGGTAGGCATCTTCCCGGTGGGGCCTAATGGTCGACCCAAGGCTTCTTCCAGGTGGGGCCTGATAGTCGGCCCAGCCCGTTCTGGCGCAGGCGAGTGTTTATAGTGGCACCATCTTGCATTGGCTCATGCTGTCCCCCGAAACTCGTTCTTGATTCGCTTGGACGGCTTCCTCAAGAGTTCATAATTTAAACTGTCCTTTTATGCCTTCGCGCTTGCCTTCAGAACGACGAGTGCATGAAGGTCGAGAGAGAGAGAGAGAGAGAGAGAGAGAGAGAGAGAGAGAGAGAGAACAGCAGAAGAGCATAGAAGAGAAGAGGAATGATATATTTAGAACAGGAGAGGATAAGAGAATAAAAATTAGAAGAGTATTGAAGAAAATAAGAATAAAAGAAGATCAGCAAACGAGAGGAGGGAAGAAAGAGGAGGAGATGAAGGAGGAGGAGGAGGAGGAGGAGAAAGAAGAGGAGGCAGGATGCGGCGGATTAAGATAAAAAGTGGAGAAAGAAGTGGGTTTTTTTGTCCCTCTTTCTTTTGCTGAGCCACACAAGTGTACAACATGTTTTGCAGGAAGACGAGAAGGACTTAGAGAAGGGGTTGCTGTGTGTGTGTGTGTGTGTGTGTGTGTGTGTGTGTGTGTGTGTGTGTGTGTGTGTGTGTGTGACCCTCCGAAGACGCAGCTCCTCTTACACGTCACACTCAGGGCGTCTCTGTGTGATGTACGAGCGAGCGTGCAGGAAGAGTGGATGTTGGGAGGAGCGAGACGAGGCAGGCGGCGAGTGATGGTTTATTGAGGAAACACTATTCGGTTTCACTTAGACTTGTGTTGATTTTATTCATGAGTTATTTTTGGAGGGAAGGAGATGTGGCCTTGCTCTACTAAACGTCTTTTGGGGGGTGGGGGTGGGGGAGAAAGGGTTGCAGAAATAGAGCGGAAGAGGAGAAGAGCTACGTTGGGAAGGGAGGATAAAAGGAGATGAATAGATACATACCATAAAAAATCAACTTACCCCTGGAAGAGTAGTTTTCTCCTAATATAAGAAAATGGTAGGCGGTGTACTTGCAGCTGCATCGAAATTCTACTAGAGCGCCATCTCCTTTATATTTACGGTCGTATTAAAAGGCATATCGCCGCATAAGAACACATAATTGACAATGCTTTCGCAGGAGTTCTGGGTATTTCCAGGGGTAGTTTTATGACCCTGGTGGTAGTTTGACCCTTCTTCTGTACCCTGAGCTTAAAAAAACACTCATTAGAACCTGACTGATCCTCCTTTGACCTTTAGAAATAGCTGATGTGAGAAGCGAAAGTGTCTTGTAATACCAACCTTAGTCTCCTCACAGTAGTATGTATATCGATGGTAAGGAGTCTAACGTTATCGTAGTGGTTACTTTCACGAACTGGTTGAAATCGTAGTTGAAATCGTGGCTGAAATCGTAGCTGAAATCGTGGCTGAAATCGTAGCTGAAATCGTGGCTGAAATCGTAGCTGAAATCGTAGCTGAAATCGTAGTTGAAATCGTAGTTGAAATCGTAGCTGAAATCGTAGTTGAAATCGTAGTTGAAATCGTAGTTGAAATCGTAATTGAAATCGTAGTTGAAATCGTAGTTGAAATCGTAGTTGAAATCGTAGCTGAAATCGTAGTTGAAATCGTAGCTGAAATCGTAGTTGAAATCGTAGTTGAAATCGTAGCTGAAATCGTAGTTGAAATCGTAGCTGAAATCGTAGTTGAAATCGTAGCTGAAATCGTAGTTGAAATCGTAGCTGAAATCGTAGTTGAAATCGTAGCTGAAATCGTAGTTGAAATCATAGGCATACCAAGACAGTTTTAATTATCATACTTCAAAAAGGACTATTTTCTTCATTCCTGCAGTTTTGGTTTCCTTTTCCTAGAGTTCAATATCCCTGTCTCTCTGTAGGTAATGAGTGTCGTTATCGTAGTGGCCTCCCCTCACAGTATTCCTCGTACAAAACCAGCAGTCATTTGAGGGGCAGGGAGAAGAGCACTGCCCGGGTTTAAATCAAAAGAGACGTAAGGTCCGCTGCAATCCTCTTTCTGTAGGCTAATCAGTGACAGCTTTTTAGGGATATGTTTTTCTTTCTAAGTAGAATACTCGGAATTCTACCATGGATTCAACGAGAGTCCAACTTGGCCGTTCGCAATACGAATAGAGAACATATACTGAATTCTATTTCCATGGCATATATGATTGTTTTTATTGTTTGCTTTTTACGTGATCCACAGCAATCGAGTATCCTCTGCACAAAAATAGCAGCCCCCTGAATGGAAACATGAGGAGCACGGCCGCAGGTCATAATTATTAGCGGCTTAATGTGCGTTCCACCCTTCTTTGTGAGCCGCATGCATAGCCGGGCCACGCCAGGGTGATGACGCAACATTTCCAGGATGCGGCGTAACGTTCATATGGAAGCGGATAGTCCCTCCAAGCTCGACCCAGTTTAATTCGAAGCATTCCGTGTTGGTAACAGTGCACCTCACGTCACTGATGCGGATAGGGAAGGGTGAATAATTCCATGCGTTTGAAGGCTCACAGGGAGTTGTTTGGTACGAAACACTGCCTCTGCGCTGTACATCATGTTGTTGAAGTAAGATGATTAAGTTTTCGGGGGCTTCGTGGTGCAGTGGTTAGCACACTCGGCTCACAATCGAGAGCCCGGGTTCGATTCCCGGGCGGAGTGGTAAAATTTGTGCGGCTTTTCCGATACCCTACGCCCCTGTCCACCCAGAAGTGAATGGGTACCAGGTATTAATCGGGGGTTGTGTCCCGTCTCCTGAGATCTGTTCCCTTCTCCTATAATTCCTTCTCCTTCGGTATCTTTCCGGCATATGACCACAGACGTTGCGCCGACTAAACGAAACTTTCCAAACTTTTGATCAAGTTTGCGTAAATGATTTTAATAATGAAGAGAAAAGTATCCAGTTAAAAGCCACATTTGAATGATTTTACATGCACCAAAGTTACCTAAGTGGATTAATTGAAGTGTGAATCATATTAGTATTTCGATCGCAATAACTGATTTCCTCCCAACCTTCAACGGCCGGGTCAATCTTCACCCCACCGCACTCCCTTCCCTACAGCAGGTACACTTGTTTCCAGCACTGCCCGAGTGGTGTGATTTGTAGGACCTATCAGTCAAGGGAGGCGTATCTTCTTTTTTCAGTGATTGCCTGGCTCGCAGTCCTCTCTTTCCTGACACTTCTGTTAGTCCAGCCTTGCACAACACGCCAATACTCGGCCGATCTCCCGTGGACGCATTTCTATCGTTGTCTTTTTTTTTTACAACAAAGGAGACAGCTCAAGGGCACAAAAAAAGGAAACAATACTAAAAAAAAAGCCCGCTACTCGCTGCTCCTAAAAAGAATCCAAGGAGGTGGTCGAAAGAGGGGTCAATTTCTGTCCTGCGATGCCTTACTCCTTTTGCATCGTTGTCTGTAATGTCAAGTTTATCCACTGTGACGACACTCGCTCCTCCTGCCTTCCATAAAGTCAATCAATCCACGTCGTTTTGATTTTCCCTTGCTCTCGTCCACCCTTCCAATATCTGGCTATCATCCATGCGTCCATCTCTATTGTCCATGCCCCCCTGTCTGCATCATTCTCCAAATTCGTAAGGTTGATATTCTTGGATGTTTTCGCCTCTCGCGCCAACTACTTCCTAAGGTCAATAAGAAGATAAATTGGATAATCATGAGCGTTTTTTTTTTTACCCGTTCATGGCACCGAAGCCTTGTCAAACTACCACCAAGGTCAGGAAACTAGCCATTGAAAAAACACCACCTCTACACCCAAAACTGACCTCTCTTCTGGCCTCTTTTTTTTTTCTTTACTTTCGTTGCATCAGCGTTTAGCGTCTTTTTTTTTTTTTTTTTTGCTGATTTTGTTTTTTGCCCATGAGCTGCCTCCCTTACTGTAAAAAACTTCATACATTTTAGTCCTAAGAAAAAAAATGTCTATCCTTAACCCTCATTTTCTCACATTAAAGCGAACTCTAACCCACTCTACCATACACCGAAACATAGGCAAATCATTCCTGTCTCTAATGCACTATCCCTCGCTTACTCTCACTCTATATGGCCTCAAATATACTCTAGTTTCCCCTTTGTGCTCCCTCATTGTTCAGTGCTGAGCGTAATCTACTCCCTTTGCATCCTCGTTAACGCCAAGGGGAAGAGCGATGTGATGGCGGAGGCAATATCTTCCCGGGGTGGCGAGGCTGTGAGTCGCGTTCTGAGGCACCGCGGGAAAGAAGGAAAACGACCCGAAGGAGGCACCCGTTCCACATGTGTCAGGGAGTGGGAAAGGTGTGTGTGTGTGTGTGTGTGTGTGTGGAAGGGTGGAGGGGGAGGGGGGTCATCCATTTCTGATTGTGACCCTTTTTCCAGCATTTTTTAGTCACAATCTATTCCATCTTTCGTGTTTCTTTCCTTTTCCGTTCGTCCTTCCGTGTTTCTTTTCATATCATATTTATTTTTCTGTGTATTATTTCTACCTTCTGCTGCCTTTGCCTCTCTATTAATATCTCTCCCATTTCATCGCTTTCATCTATTATCCCTTTCTCCTCTTCCTCATTCCTTACTTCTCTTTCTGTGCTCATTAACCTCTTCGTACTACGTTCTCGTTTTCTTTTTCCTTCCTCCTCACATTTTTATCCTTTTTTTGTTCTTTTTCACTATGTTTTTGTCTTTCCTTTCACCTTCATTAGCTTGTATTTTTTCCATATCCTATTTCTTCCCCATTTTGCTCATCCACCTTTATTCTTTGTCCCTTCCTCCTTTCTTCTTCACTATCTTTCTGTCCCTGTCTCTTCCCTTCCCGATTGTTTCTCTTCTCCGTTCTCATTTTTTTTTCTTTCCTTTTTCATCTTTTCTTCGTTTCTTTAATTGATTTTTTTTCCCGTAATCGTTTCTTTCTTATTTCTTTTCTCCTCCTAATTCTCCTCCCCTTCCTTCTCTTCCAGCTCCTCCTCCTCCTCCTCCTCCTCTTTGTCAGCCGCAATGGCCTCATTTCTTTTCGCATTCGTTTTTGGTCTATTTTCTTTTCTTCCTGGACAGTCTTTAGTTTACCTTTGTTTTTTATTTTCATTCCCATTCTTCTTTACCCCGCTCCTTAGCTGTCGCAGGACCTCTGTTTGCCCGTCTGCCTGTCTGTCTGTCTGTCTGTTGGCGGTGTGTGTCTGTGTCTTCATATTAATGCCGTATGTTCGTTTGTCTGTAAATATTTTTGGCTGTCTGTGTCTGGGTGCCTCTCTGTTTCTGTCTGTTTGCCTGCCTTTCTCTCCGTCTGTGTCTAACTCAGTCCCTTTCTCTCTGTCTATCATACACTATACGTATATCACACACACACACACACACACACACACACACACACACACACACACACACACACACACAGAGTTAGGGTTTCCTCTCCTCGTCTTCCCTGTGGACACAAGATCGTCATGGCTGGGAATCATATTATGAAGTTAGAGAGCCGAGCTAGGAGGGCGAATTGAGGTCACAGTGGGGTCAGACGGAAAGGGGCGTGGCGGTGTGTGTTGGTGGTGGAGGTTGTGGTAGTTGTGGTGGAGGGGTGGACACCATGGGAGTGTTAAATTAATGGAGTTACTGCCGTTATGTATAGAGTTCCCTTGAATGAGTTATATTGATGTTATGTTATAATACTTGACTTTTTGTGCTCTATTTCGGTGAAGAGCAGCACTTTAACAGGTCCCTCGGCGTGAAGGAGACGGGAAGGCAATGCCTCTCATTTGCTTCTCTGAAAGGGATTTAAGACACCGTTAAATAAGTCTAATAAATTGATCAAGCTGGATTGCTTGTTTCTAAACCGTTCTCTTTGTCGTAAATTGTTTTTTTTTCTTTTTCTGAAATTAACAATTTCGCATGGAATTATCTTTCCAGCGATTATGTCTCATTGTAATGCAGTAGTTTAAGAAAGTAGTAAGGTAGCTTAACGCCACGCCCACACACCCTGGGTTCATAAACTGTTAAGAACATGAGAGCGTCTTTTTTCCCGAAGCCGGGTTTGGGGGCTTGGGTTTGCACCCTTGGGTTACCCACCATGGCAGTAACCAGACCACCATCCCGGGAGGCGGGATACAGTCCCTGCCTGACACCAGGTACCCGCTCGCTGTTGGGTGGACGGGGGCACGGGTGGAAGGAGATTACCCATCTGCCTCCGCTCCGCCCGGGGAGCGAAGGCAGATGGGTAGTAGCAGATTTAAACTCTTTGTTGTTACGTGGGTTCTCAACGTAAACGGAATTGTATTTATCTGCGTCCTGTTTTATCTCTATTTTACGGCAGATAACATACTGTTGACGTAACTTGGTACTTCTACCCCTTTATGGGGCTTTTTGGCGAAAGCTCTCGTAGATAACCATCTCAGAGGACGAGGAGGAGGGGAAGGAAGAGGAGGAGTAGGGGAAGAAGGAGGGGAAGGAGGGGAAGGAGGAGGAGGAAGACCGAAAAGAGGAGTGAGAGGAAAAAAGAGGAGAAGAGCAAGAAGAAGAAGAGGAGGAGCCGCAAGAGGAGGAGGACGAGGACGAGGAAGTGGAAGAGGAAGAGGAGGAAGAAGAAGAAGACGAAGAAGAAAAAGAAGAAGAAGAGAAGAAGAAGAAGAAGAAGAAGAAGAAGACGAAGACGAAGACGAAGACGAAGACGAAGAAGAAGAAGACGAAGAAGAAGAATCAAGAAAGAAACGTACCATGTATTCAAAACTTGGGGAGGGAAGTGAAAACTCTGCGTCTGCAATTAATCGAAAGTATACTCACGACACCACACACACGTTCGCTGTCGCCACCCCCTTGACACGTCCGCCTGTGCCTGAGTTATTGCTTCGGATTGTGATCATATTTGCTCTGCTTTTTGTGTCGGTAATAAGAACCGCTCCGTAACTTTTCAGTCTCCCCTCAGAAGCACAATCTCCCCATGTGCATAAGAGGAGAGGAACGATCGCTTCCTAGGAAAATATTGACATTGCTTTCAGGAAGTCTCAGTGAGGTATACACACACACACACACACACACACACACACACACACACACACACACACACACACACACACACACACACACACACACACACACACACACACACACACACACACACACACACACACACACACACACACACACACACTAAATGAGGTGGAAAATGAAAAGTAGCCTGAACTGCATATAATTTTTTTGCTTAATTAGAGGATGCATTTTGTGGTTAAGAAAACAGGCATGTACGTAAATAAAGGTAGCCATGAAAAAACAGAAAGAAAATAAATAAATGTGGGAAGAAAAGGATGTTTTTACAGGGTGAAGCAAAAATCTGCACAGACACAGGAAGAAACTTTTGGGGATTAAATTAATGATCAATGGAGAGAGAGAGAGAGAGAGAGAGAGAGAGAGAGAGAGAGAGAGAGAGAGAGAGAGAGAGAGAGAGAGAGAGAGAGAGAGAGAGAGAGAATTTCTGTTAGCCATCAGCTGATTGTGGCAATTGATAAATATATAGATAAATAAATGAATAATGGAATAGATATGAAAAGACAGATAGATAGGTAAATAGATGGATAGATAATAGGATGAATAGATGAATAAAACAAATTTCTGTCATTCACCATCGTTTGATCACGCTCTGGACTCACGATCACCTATACCTTCCGAACGATTTTGGAGCTCAGGTGACGGATCTTCGTGTACGGCTGGAACCTCACACAAAACCTTCACACACCCGGTAAGAAGGACACAAACCCTAACATGACACCCGATACCCTGTCATCTCCGGGTGGACGAGGGGACGGGTTAAAAGAGACTGCTTACTCTTCTCTCTTCCTCCCGGGACACGAACCCAGGACTCTTTGTTTGTAAGGCAGGCGAACTAACCACGGTATTATAGATCTCAGCGTTGTGTGTGTGTGTGTGTGTGTGTGTGTGTGTGTGTGTGTGTGTGTGTGTGTGTGTGTGTGTGCTTTACGATGCCGTGTGAAAGGAGCAATGGGGGGTCAAGAGGAGTGGGGGCGTCACAAAGAAGTGCGAGAAAAGAATATGACTAACAAAGCCTAATAACAAAGAGTCGCGCTCAAAGCCGAGGGCCGCGCCGAGCACAAAGGTCACTGGGCCGCTGTGGCTGTGCCCGGAGGAACGTCTTATTTCAGGGGTGGCGTCACTGTGAATGTGCTGTGGTGGTGGTGACTGTAATGATGGTGGTGGTGGTGGTAGTGGTGACTGTAATGGCGGTGGTGGGGATGATGAATGTAATGGTGGTGGTGGTGGTGGTGGTGGCGGTGTTTGGTAGTTATAATGGTCTTGGTAGGTTCTGTTGTTGGCTGCAAAGGTTGTGTTTTCTCTTATGGTAATGGTGGTGGTGGTGGTTGTGGCGGTGTTTGGTAGTTATAATGGTTTTGGTAGATTTTATTGTTGGCTGCAAAGGTTGTGTTTTCTCTTATGGTAATGGTGGTGGTGGTGGTGGCGGTGTTTGGTAGTTATAATGGTCTTGGTAGGTTCTAGTGTTGGTTGCGGTGGCGGTGTTCTTTCTTATGGTAATGGGAGGCTGTGGAGAAAGCGGTGGTGGAGGAGGTGGTCTGCTCGTAACTTTAACTTCTACATCCAAGCTAGCCACACAAACATTCTCCTCTCCCTTCCCCATTAAGAAAACATTAAATACGCCAGGTCTCCGCTTTAATCAACTCATACTCTGTTGGTTTGTTGTTACCGGGTAGAGGTGAATAATGTCGGTGAATGCTCATGGTTTAGTGGCTCCTATTGTTTCCTCTAAGTTGATTTCGATTATAAGCTCATCCCGTTCCCCATTATGTGACTCTCAATAGCCAGTGGACAAGCTAGCCACTCCTTTCTTCATGGTACTTCAATTATTTCAGATATTCGTTTTTCTTACCTTTCCTATAGTTCGACATGATTTGCTAACCCTCATTCATTGGTACACACGTCCTTCTCAGCCTAATCAACGCAATTTCGGATAAAGTAAGCCCCTTCCTCTTCCCCGATAAGAAACTGTCCTCGACCAAGACAAAGCAAGCAGCACTCCTTCTCCACCTTAGGCTGCGTGTAAAAGATGCCGAGGAGCGTTAAGCCGTGTAGGAACTGTAGGTGGATGCTGTCCCAGTGAGTTTATTTGCTACGGTAGGGTGAACAAAGTATGGTGGCGCGCTGTTGGCAGAAGTGGACTCTGATATGCTGTGTGTACCTTGCAAGACAAATTATGCAAACTGATAATTCAACAGCAGGAATTTATAGGTGTATGCTCTTGTTACACTTTGGTACGACTTTCAGGCTTCATGTGGAAATATATCAGCATGCGAAATTAAAACTAGATGAACAAACTCGCAATATGATGAATTACCTTGTGCGAGAACATAAGTAATTGCAAATGTAAAAACAACAACAGGAGGTAGAAATAAGTCACGCGCCTTTGGAAAATGTCTCTCTTACATAATAACGTTTTACTCACTAAGGACTGTTTAAAAGTCATGTCTGTAAATAACACAAGACTCCTCCTCCTCCTCTACTTCTTTATGACGAAGAATTTTTACCTTCATCTTCATGCACAAGTTGGAGGGCTAATTGTTCTCTCCTCTCTGGTGGGGTAAACAGGGCGTGTGTCTGGCCATGGATTCTGAAATCATTTCCTCTCGCGGCGACCGTAAGTTTGTTGTGATATTTCGGCGGAGCTAATGGGGGGGAAAACAAATGGATTCCGCGGCAAAAGGTCGGCAATTGTTAAGAACCTATGGGGGTAATTAGCGGCAATTATATTAACTTGGTGGCTTTCTCAGTAATTCTCTATCTGTCAGCCCGTCTGTTTGTTTCTTGTTGTTTTTTCTATCTCTTTCTCTTTGTCTATATATCGTATGTCTGCTCGTGTCTGTCTCTCTGTATGTTTGTTTGTCTCAGTCTCTGTCTTGATATCTGTCTTTTCTTATTTCTCTCTCTCTCTCTCTCTCTCTCTCTCTCTCTCTCTCTCTCTCTCTCTCTCTCTCTCTCTCTCTCTCTCAAAACTTCATTTATCTCTCTTCTTTTACGCTACACAATAGTCTGAATTTATTGCCGTTCTTTCTCATTACAGACACAACCCCCTCCTCCTCCTCCTCCTCCTCTTCCTCCTACTCCTCCTCCTTATCTTTCTCTTCCCCCTTCTCCTCTTCCACTTCCTTCTTTTCCTCTCCACCTTTTCGAATACGTTTTTCCTCTCCTTCTCTTCCTTCTCTTCCTCATCCCCCTCCTCTTCCTCCTCCTCCTCCTTCTCTTGCAGCATCTTATCTCTTTAAACAATTTTTCTTTTGCCCTCTTTTGTGATCTTTTTTTTTGTCTCGTATCTTTCTCTTTTACTTTTCTCATCATTATCTTTGTTCATTCCCGTCTTGTCTAGTTGTTGTTGTTGTTGTTGTTGTTGTTGTTGTTGTTGTTGTTGCTGCTCTTCTTCATCTTCGTCTTCGTTTTGATATTCCTATTCTTATCCTTATTCTTTTATTATTATTACCATCCTCGTCTCTTCTCTCTCATCTCTTTTTTCTATCTACCACTCATATATTTCTCTTCACCACCTCTGTCTCTTCATTACTCTCATTCTTATTGTCACCATCCATTACTCTTCCTTCTTAACTCTCCTCTTATCTCCTCTTCACAAATTTCTCGTCACCATCTCCGTCTCCTCCTTATTGATCACCCTCATCATCCTCCCTTCACGGGTTGCCATCCTCATCTTACGCGGCAATTCATCTCTGCTCAAGAATTTTACACCGAGGCGAGGAATGAAGGATGAGGGGGAAGCTGGGAAGGGAGGATGTATTAGAAGCGAAGGTGGTTGTGGAGGGTGGATAAGACGTGTGGGAAGGTGAGAGTGGAAAAGAGAGGAGAGAAGGGCTGGTGAATGTGGATAAGAGGTAAGGGAAGGAGAAAAGGGGGAGATATGAAGGGAGAGAAGAAGGTTGCAGTACTGTGGTTGTTATGGTGGGGGTAGATGAAGGAAGTAGAAGACATAGATAAGGATGAAAGAGTGAACAAGGTAGGGGAGGGGAGGGGAAGGGAAAGGGGAGAGATATGCAAAGAAAGAAGGTTGTAGTAGAAGTGAAGGGTATGGAGGGTGAATGAGAGGGCGAGAAGATGAGGAGAGAGGAAAGGTAAGGAGTAGGGAATGGGGAAGTGGAGAGCAAGAGGAAGTGGAGGAGATATAAGAGGAGGGAGAAGATGGAAGATAATTATGAAGGGAGAGAGCAGGAAGTGGAGATGAAAGAAAAAAAGAATGATATGAAGGGCCTAAGAGAGTGAATAAACTACAGTATTAGGAAATGTTGAGAGAAGAAGAAGAGAGAAAAGGAGACTAGAGAGGAAGGGAGGAGGAAAGCTCAACAGAGGGGGTTAAGCATAAGCAGCTGGGCCATTTTGGAGAAGAGAAGAAGAGGGCGAGGGGAGAGGACTGGAGGAAAGGAGAAGATAAGGAAATGAAGCTGGGTAGATAATGAAGATGTTAAAAGTATTGCCAGTGAGAGATTGTTGGCTCTGCTCGAAGGATGAAGAAAAAGAACTTGAGATTAATGAGAAGGACAATGAGAAGGAAAATGAGAGGGATGAGTTTGTCCGCGGGTAGTTGATGGCGAAAATGAAGAGGGCAGCGAAGATGAACACTTAAGATGTGGTAGAGTTGGAGGGAGGGGGCAGATTAGTGGTGAAACTCATCATACACTTTTCTCTTAATGGTTTTTATCACATAAATACACATTTCCAGAGACAGAGAGAGAGAGAGAGAGAGAGAGAGAGAGAGAGAGAGAGAGAGAGAGAGAGAGGGAGAGGGAGAGGGAGAGGGAGCGAGATCGAGAGAGTAGTGACCCTCTCTTCATCCCACGTGTCATTACCAGGTCATGTACTAGGAGAAGGACTGGAGGGGAAGGAGACTCGGCTGTGGGCTGTGAGCGAACGTCATCAGAAAGGCAGGCTGGAGAAGGAATAAAAATGCCTCTATCTTGGCCCCGTGTGTGCCAATTGCCATGTTGATGACCTTACGGTAGAAAAGTCAGTTACGGCAAGGGCGTCGGGGATGGCACTGCTGTCATTTGGAACCTGAGAATTTTATGCCAGATCATTTATCTTTACGAATCTTGCCAAATATCGAGATGTGAGTCAGTTTTCAAAGGGGTGGTTCGTTTCGGTGATGTAGGGCTTTTAGGGAGCGACTGCATGCTCTCTATAATTCACACACCTGTCCTCTGATACCAGCGTCCCCGACAGCCTTACCTCACTGTTCGACATCTCTATATAGCTGCGGTTGCGTGTTCGGTCTTTTAACACGATTTCTGTTTTAATATATCCTTCCAGCGTCCAGCGAGGTAGATGGAAGGGATAGGGAAAATGGGAGAACGGAAGGGTTGATGGTTGAGTAAGAGGAAGAGGAAAATGAAAAGGAGAAGGATGAGGAGGCGCAGTAAAAGAAAAATTATAGTATTAATGAGAAATAGAGCAAAAAAGAAAAAAGTTACCAGCGCCATAGCTTTGACATTCCTCCCGAACCCTCACAGATGCCTCTCCTCATTCTGACCGCCAAAGGAAAATTGAGGAAAAGAAGGAAGAATGAGAGAAAGGGGAATGAGACGAAGAGGTGGAAAATATCAAAGTAAAAAGAAATGTGGACGAAGAGATTATGGGACTAGGTTTAGAGAGTATAGAAAAAAACTTGTAAATGGAAGGAAAAGTGAGAAAAAGACATTAAACGGAGAGAAGAATGTAGAAATGAGAAAATGTGAACGAAGCAAGTCGTGGATGAAGATTAAGGAGATAGTATGGACTAGAAATTAAAGATGGAAGCATAAGAGGCAAAAAGACATTACAGAGGAAGAAGAAAACTGGACGAATGAGAAAATATGAAAGAGAAAGAAAGCGTGGATGAAACTCAAGTGGAGAATATCGAATGAAAATTATAAAAAAAAGATGGAAGTAGAATAGAAAAAGGACAATACAGAGGAAGAGGAAGAATAGCGAAAAGAGAAGAAGAATGGTATGGAAGCAGACGAATGAAATGGTTGTAGGCGAAATGAAGGAGTGGGGGAAGGGTGGCCATGAATAACAGTGAGTGGGAGTTAAAAGAGATAAGGAGGCCGCTGAGGACATTAATATAGGAAGAGAGAGAGAGAGAGAGAGAGAGAGAGAGAGAGAGAGAGAGAGAGAGAGAGAGAGAGAGAGAGAGAGAGAGAGAGAGAGAGAGAGAGAGAGAGAGAGAGAGAGAGAGAGAGTACAGGCAGACAGACAGACAGACAGACAAAAAGACAAAAAGACAAAAAAAAATAAAATACAGTAATAAAGAAAGAGGGAAAGAAAGAAAGAGAGAAAAAAAGAAGAAAAGAAGAAAAGAAGAAAAGGACGAAAGAAGGAGAAAGACAAAAACAAAGACAGACAGACAAATAGACAGAAACAAAAATAGACTGTATGTACGTGCGTGCGTGCGTGCTTGATATATTTGTTTCATAACGCCACAGAAAAGGTCGGCCTCAATTTCCCACGGTGGTGTCTTAATCAGTGCACACGAGTTCGAACCCCGAGGCAAGGTATTATTTTTATCTTCGTGAGAGGTACAAAATAAGTGAGAGCTCTGGAGTCCTAATAACCCTTTCTTGGAACTAGGTACGTATGTAATTACCTGTAGAAATGAGATCTTTTTGTTTACCTTTGAGACTATGCCACAAAACGCTATATTACACTCAAGCACATAATAGCAAATAACATTATACCACCCACCAGAAGACAGTACAACACCACACAGACCCCCACACCACATACCACACCGAACTCCACATGGCACCATACACACCACACCACACTAAACCACACCACACCACACTAACCCCCCCCCCACCATCACACTACTCACGACCACACCACACCACACATCAGCGCCTCGCCATGGTTACCGAGGTGCGTCGTGTTACTGGAGTGTGTGTTCGTGTGTGTGTGTGCTTGTGTGGCCGGAGTGCTGTCGTGTCTTGAGTGCCGTGGGCGAAGGGGGGGTGAGAGGGTGAGAGGATAAAGCCGTTCAAGTGCTGGGGTGGAGTTTGCTGACACCCTCTTGATCCCTCTGTACCCTCCTTCTCTGCCTTCACCCCTCTGTTCCCTCCATCTCTCTCCCCCCTCCGTCGTGCCTCCATCCCCAGCACCGTTGCCAGATTATCGTACTCAGAGCATAGTAGGGCCAATTTACCGGTTTCTGACGCATAACTTTTAACAGGACATATTAGGAATTAACTATTTTAACGATAACTATGAATGAATATCGTTATTAGGGCCCAGGAGACAGTTTTGGGGTCGGAAATCGGAAAATGTAAGAGGCTAAGTACGACAATCTGGTAACGTTGATCCGCAGCCTCCAGCCCCTCTTCCTCCTCTCCTGCCCTCCTCCTCACGCACTCCATATCTCTTCTTTCCACCCCACGTCCATCTCCCTCTTCTAGCCTCTCTTTCCCCTCCTCCCCTGCCTTCCTCCTCACACCCTTACTCTCTGTTCCCTCCACCCTGCCTCCATCTCCCACCTCCATCCTCTCTTCCTCCCTTGCCTTCCTCCTCACACCCGCAATCACTCTGTTCCCTCCACCCTGCCTGCGTCTCCCACCTCCATCCTCTCTTCGTCCTCCTTGAAATGCAATTCTCTTAAATGCATTATCTGCCTGAGATGTGATGAGTGGGCCAGGTCTTGAGGGACGACTGTAAGGAGGTGGTGGTGAAGGTGATTGTGAGGAGTGTGGATTTGAAATGGTGACTGTGATTGTGCAATTGGTCGTGTACCCCTATAAGCAGAGTCATCCTAAAAGTGAGCCCACGATTATTTTTATTTCAGCATTTATCTTTTTTATCGTACTAAAGAATGGTGTCATCTGCAGATCTCTTACTATATCTATCTATGGGTGCTCTTTCTCTACATTTGGACTAAAAGGATGGCATTATTCAACCCTTAGGCGTTCTAATATAAAATTAAGGCAGTGATATAAGGACATTGCTATACATATTACATGTTCCTAATTGGATGGGTTCTACCTGCCACTTACTCACGATATCTTCTCCCCATTTCACTATCTATTGAATCCCCCTTTGAAACTTTAAATGGTATCTGAGCTGAACAACTCATCAGGACAATTTACAGCATTCATCTACAGCCATACTAGCAAACTATTTTTTTTTGCCAATATTCGTCTTATAACTGAATTTATCTCCTGAATTTGTTATTAGGTATTCTTCTATCATGAACATTTATGAGTCCCATGCATGTCTCAGCAGATTTTGGGGTATGTCGATGTATAGAATTGACCTTTAGACCTTTTAGGAAATGTAATATTCAGAATTGGCCTTTAGACATACCACATAAATACCTGTTGATTCATTTGGTATGTGCAACACACTCACCAGGTGAACTCAGCTGACAACAAGCATTATCTATTATAAACTTAGCCTGAAACAACTGACTGGTGTGGCAATTAGCAGTGATGTTGGGTTATGTCTGTCTTACAATATATTGAATAACACGCCGCCTAACAACCTGCAAGTGGCCTCGTTGTCAGATGTGCTTCGCTTGGTCTTCACACGATTACCATGAATGTTGGTAGTAGTAGCAGTAATAGTAGTAGTAGTAAGTGTGGTGATGGCCTTAAGAGTATCGGCAATAGCACACACAGCTGGGGAGGGTTTGGGTGAGTTTATGGTAACTGTAGTAGTGGTGGTGGTTATGGAGGTAAGAAAGGAACAAGTGATGGGTTTAATGGGATATATTGAGATGGCCTTCTTGCTTGCTTCCCTTCTCCCACCTAACATTGTCTCCATATTGGTACTTTTCCCTTCTCCCTCCATACATTTTTAAGCCTCACGCAAAATCTATCAACTGTTAAAATATTGCTTTCGTATATTATTCATTGCATTGATAAACACACCCCAGTCCTTATTGATCATCAGCAATCATTAGTACACTGCAGGACAAAAGCCTTCTCTACCGTTTCCACTTCTCACTGGCTGATGTTGGTGGACTCAATTAACTGACCCTTCACCGACAAAGGTTCTAATTCCATTCACCAATAGTATCCACAATATGTGCTATGTAACAATGTGTAATGTGTACAAACTTCAACCTCCAACCTTCAACCTCCAATACAAATTAGAAAACACATACACATATTGGCAAAGTAGAAAGTTCGGTACAAAACTGTTAATGTCGATTTTAAGGACGTAGGTACGTAATACCGATAGCGTCAACATCTCATTTCTGCCACAGTCAAAGAGGATGGCCAGCGGGGTTGTGCTCTGCCTTCGCCTCCATGATTCAGGGGCTCCAGGAACAAGGTCAATACGCTGTTCATTCCCTACTGATGACGCAGTTATGTTTTTTACCACCGTGACGGACGACAGAAACTGCAGGACGGAATTCCCAGTAAAGATATGCTTACATGCATTTATGCATAAATGCATATATACATACAAACATACATACATATACATGGACAAAGACATAGACACTCTACAGCTGGCGAACGTTGTCATAAACTGGAACGTTTGAACAACTAATCAGACCGTCATCAGCGAATCTTATTTCACCTCCTCCTGAAACAAGTAAATCATTTAGTTTCTTTTTATACGGTATAATCAACGAAGCTCAGCTGTCAGCCCGAATGCATCGTCTTATTTCATGTACTGATTAGTAATGACGATGATGATGATGATGAGAGTAAAGATGACAAACGCAGTACTGGCACAAATTCAAGTTTCATGTTTAGATCCTAACGAGTGAGAGCCCCTGAAGCCTACTGTTTAATAGCCCCGCCATTTTTATTACTCCCAAACAGACGCTAACCCAACACAGGTAGCTTCCTTTACTGTAAAATAAAATGTTATGCAAATGTTCACCTTCTCTATAGCCAAGCTTCTCTCAACTTAGCAACAGATATAACGAAGAATATCGACTCAGTTAGTGCATAATGTAAATGTTCACCGTCTTCTGCCAAAGTTCTCCTAAATTGGCGGCAAGAAGTAACAGTTTTTCGGCTCAATGCCAATCAAAGCGTTACGGACACATTAATGAGGTGAGGAAGGCATTGATTGGGGGCAGAGTTCCCTTAAAATGGTAGGTAAGTTTGTATAAGAGGATTGAATTGAAATGCAATGCGACACATTCTCTCTCTCTCTCTCTCTCTCTCTCTCTCTCTCTCTCTCTCTCTCTCTCTCTCTCTCTCTCTCTCTCTCTCTCTCTCTCTCTCTCTCTCTCTCTCTCTCTCTCTCTCTCTCTCTCTCTCTCTCTCTCTCTCTCTCTCTCTCTCTCTCTCTCAAACAATTGTTCTGTGAAAAGCCGCTCATGATACTAGTGGCGCAGCTCCCGCCCTGAGGGGCGTTTTCTATCCCTTTCTGTGAAGGCAAACCACCCGTTGTGGGGACATGGAGGAAATTTATATATATATATATATATATATATATATATATATATCTATATATATATATATATATATATATATATATATATATATTTTTTTTTTTTTAAAGAAAACATGAAACGAAAGTAATGTTTACGAACGAAGCACAAGCACAAGTGTTCTCCAAGAAATAAATACTTTTTTTTGTACTCACCCGGACAACATCTCATTTCCCCAGCACTGTGATCCCTCCCAGAGTCCTTGACGGAATACAAAGCAGATCAAAGAACAAACAGTTTCTTAGAATATTAGGCAAAAATATGTGCAAGCCAGATTTACTAAATTGGGATGAGGTAATTACAAAAGGGAAGATTACTGCTGAATGCTTCTGCTAAAACTCGTATGGTTCAAAAAGAAATTCTCTTGAGTTGTACTTGATCATTATTAATGATCTTCAGAAGAAATGTACTTCCTGCATTTCATACTCCCTCCCCTTGAAAATGGAACTTCCCAGGTGAAACGAGGATGAATGAAGCGAACGGAAGTAAAAGTGACCTGTCTGTAATAGCTCCCTTTCCTTCATTATATCGTCAATCAATCTTTGTCCGTCAGCCACACTCCGCCGCCTCCGAGACCTTCGAGATACCCCACTTTACCCCCTTGTCGTTCCTCAATTCCCAGATCCCCTTTCCCACCCCCTCGCGCCCAGCACCTTCCTCACGTCAGAAAGTTTTGTGATCGCCTCGCCTCGCGCAGACATTACCACGTCCTGCAAACCCCCATCCCCGCCACACCGACGACTCACCGTTGATGCTTTGAGAGAGTTGAGCTTTTGGGAACGTCCATGTGCCCCCTCCTCCCCCCCCCCCCAACCCCCCCGTAAAAGAGAGAGAGAGAGAGAGAGAGAGAGAGAGAGAGAGAGAGAGAGAGAGAGAGAGAGAGAGAGATCAACACGCTTCAACAAGATCTACTACTACGAGAACATTCGGTGAGGTCGGAGGATTTAAGAGTTAGCCACCGAGTGCATTGTGTAAGCGTCTTGAGAGTTTCTTTATCGCTACATCGAATAATGAAGAAGAGCAATACTTTTTAGTTTTATATATTTGTGGAGCTGCTTCACTCTCCTTTAAAAATGTCAGTTATTATTATTTCATTTTAAGAGAGACAATGACGCGTGAGAGTTAATGACCCCCCAGATATTCCGTTATTCCGTAAAGTTATAAGTTAAGCAGTTGGATTTTTATATATATATTAACCCGGTAACTGCGGGGATCATGTTTCTTAAAGGCCTCTCTAGGCGAAAATATGAAGAAAAAAAAATCCCCTCACACAAAGCATTTCATAGTATGTATCAACGCATTTGTGATCAGTTTATGCATCATCTTTTTTTTATTTCTTATCATGGCGAAAATTTGGCCCGTCGCTGCTACACGGTAAAGCCACAAATTTGACCCATCGCTGCTACCGGGTTAACCTTTGGCCCAATTATCAGGTTTGCTCGATTTAGTCAGCAATTAGTCGCCTCGCAGTGGACAGCTGAGTACTGACGATCTAGCGCAGTGGTTAAACCGATTGCTCTGTGTTGTCTTGATGCGCTTGATCCTAAGTGGACGGCTTCTCTTGTCCCAGTGTTGTTGGAGTAATGGTTGCCTTCCTCTAGTTCGCCTCCTGTAGCCTCCACGTGTACCCATCTGTGTGTTTGTGCGTGCTCCAGTGTGTGTTTCGGGGGGGGGGGGGGGGGGGTATGTGTGTCTGCTTTAGTAAATTAATATTTTGTGTCTGTGCTTTTCGGGGTGATTATGTTCTATCTGTGTTTGATTTTGTATTTCTCTTTTTTGTGTATTTATGTGTGTATGTATGTGTTTATGTGCATGTGTTTATGTATATATGTGTTTGTGTATGTTTTTGTTTGTGCCACATGCATGACAGTCCCACCATTAAACGAGCGAAAGAATGACTGTGTAAGATCAGAAACCGTTTTTGGAGATTTTCAAATTAACTGAAACAGCACAATAGTTTCCTGCACGTTACTTCCTCTAAAGTTCAATACCGGAGCAGCAGAAAATAGTTGTTGAAACCGGAATATTAAAAAAAAGAATATTTCCATGTGTCCGCAGCAGGGCTTTTTTTTATTATTGTTTCCTTTTTTGTGCCCTTGAGCTGTCTCCTTTGTTGTAAGGTTGCGGAAAGAAAGAACAAATGCATGTTTTTCGCTCAGGGTCTGCTTATGAGAAAGCCGTATCTGTCCTTCTCAGCTGAACGATTTATTTAACCGGCGGGGTGGGAAGAAGGACAGGGTGGGACGTGGTCAGGAATGGCTGGGGCAGGGAAAGGATGGGTCTCGACCTGGACATTCAAAACGGCTCGTGTAAGGAATCGGAAAGGAATTGGAATGATACGTGAGGCAGGAAGGTAATTGGGTTGAAGTGGAACAGGACGAGGTAAGACGTAAGGCATTTTGAACGACGAATGGACGGATGAAGATGGATAGGAACCGGACGGGGAACAGAAAGTCGACGGGATGACAGAGGGGAGGCGATGAGCGGGACAAGGATTGGATGAAAGGGGCACTTCCTAGGACAGCAGGACGGTTGACGGAGGAGTTACTGAAAGGGGTCGAGGAAGATGAATCGAAACGGGACATGAGGTTTATGGGATTGTAATAGATTGGGTATGACTTAAGATGGGTGCAGGACGATGGGGGCGGGTGTGACTGATCTGAACAAAGAATGAAAGGGGCAGATCATAAGACACCAGGACGGTTGATGGAGGAGTTATTGAAAGGGGTCGAAGAAGAAGAATGGGAACGTGACTTGAAGTGGAGAGAACTGGAATGGTAAGACTGTTCTGATGTGCCGGGAAGGGGTGAGGAGAGGCGGGGCAGAGCAGGGTAAAAAGACGTGAGGGCGTGACAAAGCATATCGTTGGGAGGGGAAAGGAAGGGAAGGTGTTGGTGAAAAACAGGATCCATTTATTTCGAAAGATTCTGTCAGGATGAGGAATTTGTTTTGGCTGAGAAAACACAACACAACAAGCTATATGTAGGATGCCCATAACACACACACACACACACACACACACACACACACACACACACACACACACACACACACACACACACACACACACACACACACACACACACACACTACAGAACTTTGGCCATCAGTGTTCTCGGAATCGTACTGTCTCGGTCGTCGTTTTCCCTCGGGCGTCGCTCTCGTGAGGAGCTGGCTCGGGCAGGAGGAGGGGACAGGCTCGGGGAGGGAGGAATTATCGGAGAGAGAAAGGGGAGGGGGGTGCAGGATAGAGAAGGGGAAGAAGAGTTGGTAAGCCTCGTAAGGGAATGCAGCAGAATAAACAAGTGAGCATCTACATTCATTACGTCTTTTGCTGTTGTTGTAATTTAGATAACTTTCCTTTTTTATTGTGCTCTTTCTGTTTATGGTGTACCCAAATTGTGTATTTATTGATGTATTCATTGTAGTACGTGAAATCCCCTCATATATCTTTCAAAACTAAATCATCTACCTTTACCACTTACATGAAACGATAAAACAGAGTCCACTAAAGGGGTGATAATTAGGGAAATGTATGGGGGTTGTTTTATGACCATAGAGCCAACATTTGGATTAAGAGAAAATATGCAATGCAGTATTAAGACCAACAACGATGTATTGAGCTCAAACATGGCCAGTGAAGCAAGTGCAAGAGTAAAAGTTGGCTCTGTGTACCTGAGATAAGAATGCTTAGAGGGATGTGTGGTACGGTAAAGTTCCGTGCATACGATATAGCTGCGCGTGGCCTCAGTGCTCCTCTCCGTTGCATTGACCCTTGAACCTGTGATGGGAAGTAGTAAAATTATATATAAGATCAGGAAAGAAAGAAAAAAAAAGAAAGCGATAAAATAGGAATGAGGGAAAGAAAGAAAGCATAGGAAAGAAGACTCCAGTGATAAGACAAGACACATGTAGAATAAGGGATGGAGATGGAAGTAAAGGACAAAAAAAGAAGAGGAAGACCGAAGCACAGGTGGATTGATTGGATAAGGAAAGATTTGACAGGAAAAGAAACACAGCTGTCGGAGGGTGACGCATGATCGGGCTGGATAGTGAACGAGAGATGTCAGAATTATTGACCCCACGTATAGAAATGGGAGAGGGAAATTCAGAGAAAGAAAAAGAGCTGTGCCACCTCCATCTTCACACTTCAATCTTCAATGCGTATTTCCTCTGTTTAATATTCTTAGGGATAGACAGACATACAGACAGAGAGGAAGACAGGTAGGCACAAAGAGAGCGACAGGAAAAGAGATAGCGAAGGATACGGAGATAGAGACGGGTAAATCATTCGAGGGGAAAAATATTATTGATTTGTAAAGTAATGGAGATGTTCGTGATGTGGAAAGGGAAGGCCGAACCACTCCCTCAAACACGTGTCTCTAAACCAACAAACACACAATCCTGAACATCAAACAAAGGTAAATGGGGAGGAAGCAGAGGGCATGGAGAGGCAGAAAGAGGGAAGAGGGGAAAAAAAGAAAGTCGATGCTATAGAAGAACCAGAAGAGAGGAAGAGATGAGATACAAGAAAAGGAGAGGGGAGTGTGGAGAGAGAGAGAGAGAGAGAGAGAGAGAGAGAGAGAGAGAGAGAGAGAGAGAGAGAGAGAGAGAGAGAGAGAGAGAGAGAGAGAGAGAGAGAGAGAGAGAGAGAGAGAGAGAGAGAGAGAGAGAGAGAGAGGAAAAATAAAGAAAGAGCTAGAGAATGAGAGAATAAGAGATGGCATGGGGAGAGGAGAGGAGGAGGCAAGAGGGGGAATAAAAAAACAAATGGAGGTAAACACTGAAAAAGGAAATGAGGAGGACGGGGAGGGAGGGAAAAAGGAAAGAATAAGAGCAAATACGATGTTCTTTCCTTTCCCCTTCCTTTCCTTTGCCCCCCTCCCCGTTAGCAAGCCAAGTAAATATTCAACGGTCCCCTTCAACGTAGAGAACCTTTTCACGGCAACCCAAAGCACGGCTCCAAATTTTCTACTCACATGCTTCTCTTGATCCCCCCAAAAAGAAATACTCGTTGGCTTTGATACCGATGAAAAAATGGGTCTTCGTCGTCGACCTAAAATCAAACAGTTATATCCACTATTTGAAGTCTTTTAGAAGGGACCGAGTTTCAATTTTGTGTGAGTTTTACGTTTGCTTCGTTTTTCTGAGTGTGTGTTTTGTGTGGGTGTGGGTGGGGGAGTGTGTGTGTGTGTGTGTGTGTGTGTGTGTGTGTGTGTGTGTGTGTGTGTGTGTGTGTGTGTGTGTGTGTGTTTGTCCACCCTCTTAGGCCCTCTTCATTTTGTGTTTGTTTTCTTTCATCATCATCATCACCATCCACATTTTCTTTTCGTCTCTTTCTTTCTCATCGAATTTTTCTTCCTTGTTCATAATTCTTTCCCTCATTTTTTATTTTCAGTTTCTCCATCCTACTTTTCATTCACCTCTTCTTCCTTATCTGTTTGTAACCTTGTCATCCATCCTCTGTTTCTTGTTCATAATATTTTCCTCGTTCTTTTGTATCCACTTCTTATCCTACCTTTTTCATCCTTCTTCTTCTTCCTTATCTTTTTGTTACCTTGTCATTCATTCCCGGTTTCTTGTTCATATTATTTTCCTCGTTCTTTTGTATCCATTTCTCATCCTACCTTTTTTCATTCTCTTCTTCCTCCTCATCTGTGTGTTTGTTACCTTGTCATTCATCCCCGGTTCCTTTCATATTCTGTTCTTCACTTTTTTTTTGTTTCCGTTTCTCTATCTATTTTTTATTCTCCTCTTCTTCCTCATCCGTGTGTTTGTTATATATACCTTGTCATTCATCCTCGCTATAATCACGTGCGGAAAGCCGGACCAAAAGACAGAGAAATTTGGCTAATCATCCCTCGCTAATTCCGCTGATGACAAATGGATTGCCTTTAATAACAAGGGAATAATCGCGTATTTCGGCAAATTTGCAGGATCCGCCATGTAGTACGTTCATGTGTGCGTTTGCGAGTCCCGTACACACATAATATAAGTGGGTGCAATGACATCAGAATCTTTCCAATATGATTTCTGTGATTGTGTGCGTGTGTGTATGTGTGTGTGTGGCGGGGAGGGACGGTCTGTGTGTGTGTGTGTGTGTGTGTGTGTGTGTGTGTGTGTGTGTGTGTGTGTGTGTGTTCTGCGTTCTCAAGTTTCCATACCACTCTAGTTAAGCCTTTCACCCTTTCTTTTTCTCTTTTTTTTTCATCCCTTCCTCCCAAGACTCGAAACACCCGGCCATCTTCCCACCTCGTAGATATATAAGACGCGGAGGCTGGTTTTTCACATATTTTACTTTGTTGTGCTGAATACGGTTTTCTCTAATAAATCAGTAAAATTGTGAGTAAACGCTATTGTCCTATTGAATTTTCTTTTTTTAATTTAGCTTTAGAGTGCTGGGTGTGAAAATAAGACAAAAGAACAGCGCATTCAGGACAGATATAACGCCACCTCTTTCTTCTTTAATCTTATGACTAGACGCGTCCTCAGCGCTATGTCAACGAGCGGAGTCTGTGTTATGCTTAGTCTTTTTCCCTTGTCTTCTCTTCTCTTCTTTTCCTTTCTCCTCGTTTCCTTTATCTCTTTTTTCTTCTTGCTTTCCTTTTCTTATTTCCCTCTTATTATTTTTTCCTCTTTTTTTTAGGTGCACCGTACGACAAAACTTGCCCTCATTAATATTTCCCATTTCACTTCACTTCTTTAATTAGGCGATGAAGTTGATGAATTAAATCTGACACGGCAGCGTTTAGTCAAGCACGTGGCGGTTTTTGGTTTTCGTACAGAGGTGGAAGGCAACGAGCAAACTGGAAAATAAAGGGAGTAACGGATTGGCTGAGTGTCCCATAAAGCTGAGTGATCGCTTGCACCAGCGGCGATCATTAAAACCTGTCACCGCACTCCAATAAACTAAACGGCGGGACATGATTGCCTGGACCTTCTCCTCTTGCTCCATTTGTTTCACCTGTTCCCTTTCTTCACTTGCTCCGCCTGTATATATATTTGTAAGTTTGGATGTGCTCGGTAATTTATGCACATCATTACCATTTCGACTCTAGACTCATATAAAAAAGAACGCTGGAAAAGTTAAGCTCATATATAGTGGTATGATAATTGATAGACAGATATTCATTCTTCATTTTCATATTAGTTGATTTTGTATGAATTTCAAAGTACTATTTCTTTCAGTCCAGGAGATTTGAGTTTATTCACCACTCTTAACATTATCTTGTGCCTTTCATGTCCTTTAATTATCTTCCTTTCTTCCGCCTTCTTTTATTCATCTTGGCGGCCTCTCCAAGGATCTCACAGCCATTCCCAAACCTTACTTCGACTGTCTGCTTGTTGGTATAGTCCTCCCCGGGCGCTCCGACGGGT
>NC_066549.1:3734213-3799213 GCF_024679095.1 Eriocheir sinensis
CGCCCCCATGGTCTTGGTGTGTGTAATTGCCACTCTGCTCTCCTCCTTCCACGCCTGAAGCTTCTCGAGGGTCATTGGGTGTGGTGAAGAGTCCGAGTCCTTGCTGTTGACGGGGATGCTCACTGTGCAGGCAAGTGTGTGTGTTTGTGTGCGCGTGTGCGTGTGTACATATGTGTGGGACGAGAGTTGAATGAGTGCATGGGTTGGGGGGGCAAATATGGATCATTCAGATATTTAAAAGCCATTGCTGCACTATATAATAACCCTAATTTACTATGATTTGCAATTTGTGGATGTAAATGGTTACATATGGTCGATAAACGTATTCATTCATCCATTTGTGTGTGTTGGGGGATTGGGGGCGTGTGTGTGTGTGTGTGTGTGTGTGTGTGTGTGTGTGTGTGTGTGTGTGTGTGTGTGTGTGTGTGTGTGTGTGTGTGTGTGTGTGTGTGTGTGTGTGTGTGTGTGTGTGTGTGTGTGTGTGTGTGTGTGTGTGTGTGTGTGTGTGTGTGTGTGTGTGTGTGTGTGTGTGTGTGTAAGTAAGTAAGTAAGTAATGTTTATTGCCATAATATACACACATTGATATATACATATATATATATATATATAATTATAATTCTGGCAACGAATCTAGCCTGTCAAGCCGAAGCTTCCCGACAGACTGTATAATATTTATTTCATTGTACTATTATTATATTTCTAAAGGTTGCAGATAGCTCCCAACCATAAAGCTAAATACAAATATACAATAAATAACAACATTAACTATAATACCAGATGAAATTATAATAGTTATATCTAAAATGTTAACTATAATAACAACTACAACAGCATCAACAATAATAATAATAATAACAATAATAATAATAATAATAATAATAATAACAATAATAATAATAATAATAATAATAATAATAATAATAATAATAACAATAATAAAAATAATATGGACAATAGTACTATGCAATTCACTGATTAGATTTAATAATGTAAATTTGTGTTCATGTTTCAGGAATAAATTATAATTTTAACCGTGATTGTTTTGGATTGCAAATAAGTGTGTTTTTACTGACTTTTTAAATAGAGAGAAATTATTACTATTAAGGAGATTTTTTATTTCTACTGGCAAAGAATTCCAAACTTGAGGTCCTGAGCATAAAATACTATTTCTGAAAAGAACTGTCCTGAACTGTGGAGAGATAAGATTTATATTGTTCCTGCGCGTATTATGCACTGTATTAATAACTTGAAAAGGATGAGTTCCATGCATCAGTGCGAGGTTTTTATAAATAAATAATAGTAGAAAATAACAATGAATGTTTTTTAAATTAAGAAATCTATGTGTGGAAAATACGTTATGTGTGGAATCAAACTTGTTCATGTAAAACATACACCTAAATATCTTATTTTGAGAAACCTGAAGATTTTTAAGAAAGGAAGGCCACGTACACGCCCACACAGATACACAATAAATGAGATGCGGGTAACAAAGTGTATAATAAATACTGATAAGTGCTTCTTGTGTAAGGCTATTTCTTATTCGATACAGTATGCCACATATCCTAGATAGTTTATTTGCAACAGAATTAATTTGGTATTTCCAATTGATATTTTGATCTATGACAACGCCCAAAAACTTAGTATAAGAAACTCGTTCAAGTACTTTTCCTTCAAGTGTTATAGGTGGCATGTTAGTAGTGACTGATCGGTTTTGAAAGATAATGTATTTTGTTTTAGTGATATTTAACCTTAACTTATTATGTTTAAGCCACATATTAATTGAATTGAGCTCATTATTAATGTTTATATGCAAACTATTTATATTTTATCATCTAATAGTAAATTAGTGTCGTCAGCATAAATGGTATACTTAAATTTATTACTAGCATTGACAATATCATTAATATAGATGAGAAAAGTATAGGTCCTAGGATAGATCCTTGCGGTACACCCATTTTGATAGGCTTGAAAGAAGAATATTTAGAATTACAGTAAACAGCTTGAAATCGATTTGTTAAATAATTTTGAATAATTCTAAAGGAACTCCCCGAATCCCAAAATTACTAAGTTTACTTAATAGAATTTTATGACATAGCGAATCAAAAGCCTTAGAAAGATCTAAAAATTCCAACTAAATAATGTTTCTTTTCCAGATATTTATACACATTATTGGTAAACTGAAATATGGCCGACTCAGTAGAGCGCCCTGGTCTAAAACCATGCTGACAATTCGAAAATAAATTATTTTTCTCAATGAAATTTACAAGACGAGTGCATATCACTTTTTCAAAGACTTTACTGAACACAGGAAGAACTGATATAGGTCTGTAGTTATTGACATCATCTCTATTATCTGACTTAAACAATGGAATAATTTTAGCTTTCTTAAGTTCGTCCGGAAAAACTCCTTTCTTTAATGTGAGGTTAACTATGTGTGTTAATGGCAAGGCAATTATGCTGGCAGTTTGTCTTACGACCAAGGAGAAATTTCATCAAAACCAGATGATGTACCTTTTAATGTCTTAAGAAAGTTTTCAATTTCTATCTGTGTAGCTGGTGATAAGTATACCGAGTAATTAGGTGAGTTGTGTAAATATGTCATATATTCATCCCTACTATATCATGATCTAGCCCCAGCCTTCAAAAAATGGTCATTAAATGTTTCAGAAATGTCAGTACAATGTGGCTTTAATTCAATAACTGTATGTTTAGCACCTGTGCATCTACCAAGAATAGTATTAATGGATCTCCAGTGTTGTTTTGGATTACCTTGGCTATTAAGTAACTGCTCTTGGTTATACTTCTTCTTGGCTAATTTTAAAAGTGACGTTAATTTATTTCTATATATTCTATAAGGCTCCTTAAACGTTAAAGGCCATTTATGAGCTAGTTTTTCAAGTCGATGTTTTTCTCTAATACTATTCTTAAGAGCTAGAGTAATGTGTGGACTACGTTCCTTTTAAAACTAAATTTAATTTTTCTTTCCGGAAAACACTTATCAAAACATGTTTTAAATTTACTGTAAAATAAGTTGTAGGCCTCATTAGCACATATACAATTTAATGTGTCACTCCAATTAGTTTGTGAGAGACTATTACTAAATTTTTCAAGGAGTCCTGATTAAATATTCTTTAGTTACGTAAGTGGGAGAAGGATGACGATATTTATCACATTTAAATACAGAGATTACTGGGTAGTGGTCACTGATATCTGTCTTTAATATATAATTGGCAGTATTACTTTCAATCTGAGATGACCAAACATGATCAATTAACGTGGATGAAGTTGAAGTTACTCGAGTAGGCAAGGTAGTTAGAGGAAATAAAGAATAGCTGTACATTATATTAATTAAATCCTGCACATTGTCATTATTACATTGTAACAAATCTATGTTTAAGTCTCCAAACACAAAAACCTCCTTGTAATTTTTATCTTTAATTAGGGATAAGATTTCATTAAGTGAATTGTGAAAATTATTTATACTGCTTTGAGGTGGTCTGTAAATACAAAGAAATAAATAGGTATTAGCATTACATATTGCTTCGATTCCCAAACATTCCATAAAAGGTTCCAATTTAGAAAATTCATTGATCACAGAAGATTTGTACTTACTAGAGATATAAATGGCCACTCCCCCACCAAACCTGTTTCTGTTATTAGTGAACATTTCATATTCCGGTAGTCTGTACAGTGGAGAAATATCTACATCTAAGCGGGTTTCTGTTAATCCTATGACATCAAATTTAGTTTGGCACGAAAGGACAGTGTCTACAAAGTATTGGAAATTCGATGAGATGGATCTAATATTCAGTGTTAATAAATATAATTCACTATTATTAGTAGAAAAAGGAAAGCTATCCAGATAAATATATTCAGATTTAGAAAAATTTAAATTTCTTGCTCTTAAATAAAACTGAGTTACATCAAGATCGTTATTATAATTTCTATCTTCTACACTAAGTGGATGGAAAGCATGTAGGTCTTGATTTTCTGTATTATTGACATTAAAACAATGCAACAAATCTTCATTGTTAATAGAGGCAAAAGGGAAAATATAATCTATTGGTGGAGGCATATTATCGTTAGTAGTAGTAGTGGAAGTAGTAGTAGTAGTAGTAGTAGTAGTAGTAGTAGTAGTAGTAGTAGTAGTAGTAGTAGTAGTAGTAGTAGCAATAGTAGTAGTAGTAGTAGTAGTGGTGGTGGTATATTGAAGCGGTTATAGTGATAGTAGTAATAGTAGTAGTAGTAGTAGTAGTAGAAATAGTAGTAGTAGTAGTAATAGTGGTAATAGTTGTAATTGCTGTAGTAGTAGCAGGAGAAGAGGTATAGAAGTAGTAGTAGTAGTAGTAGTAGTAGTAGTAGTAGTAGTAGTAGTAGTAGTAGTAGTAGTAGTATTTTTTGTTGTTGTAACCATAAAAATAGTAGTAGTAGTAGTAGTAGTAGTAGTAGTAGTAGTGGTGGTGGTGGTAGACGTAATAGCAGTAGTAGTAGTAGTAGTAGTAGTAGTAGTAGTAGTGGTAGTAGTAGCAGGTAGTAGCAGATAGTAGTAGTAATAGTAGTTAGTAGTAGTAGTAGTAGTAGTAGTAGTAGATGTAGTAGTAGTAGTAGTAGAATCATTGATTGGAATTGGAATTGTGAGTTATTATGTACTAAATTACTTAACGTTGTGAATCTATTTCTTGGTGCCGCTTCGCAGGATTTTCTTGATTTCCTTGCGTTGGGGGGACGAAGCAGCAGGTGGGGCCGAGGACAGCCGCGAGCCACCAGGTCGGTGCACGGGGAGGGGAGAGCGAGTGTTGTCCACACCACCCCACGCCCCAGCCGCCTCGACACGGACGACACCACCATCACCATCAGCATCACCAGCACCATCAGGAGCGCCAGCAGCACCAACAGCACCAGCAGCAGCGTCAGCACCATCAGCAGCATCACCAGCACCAGCAACGGCAGTCACTGGCACCTGGCCGCCACGCAAGCCCCAGCCTCCAGCTTCAGCCGCGCGCCCGGCCCGCACGTCCAGTCCAGTAGCACTTCCAAACGTCTTGTCCCGAATGATCAGTTTGGTGTGTCGGAAGAAAGCTACTTTTCCTTCAGCCCTTGCCTGCTTGAGCAAGGGCATCTGAGCATTCTTGATTGCTAGAGAAGCTGCAGACAAATCTTCATTCAGGTATATGTTAGTACCCTTCAGGTGTCTTCCTCGTCTGATTGCTGCGTCTCGATCCCCATAACGAGCGAAGCGCGCCACAACGGGGCGGGGCCTGGCATCTCGGCGTTGACCAACCCTGTGCGCGCGCTCCAATATAATTCCTGGTATCTGCAGTTTTGATTCCAGGAGAGATGTCACAGCCGCTGCAGTTTGCTCCCAGGTTTCATCTCCTCTCTCCTCCAGTCCACTTATTCTCAAGTTCTTCCTGCGGCTGTAGTCTTCTTGTGTGTGTGTGTGTGTGTGTGTGTGTGTGTGTGTGTGTGAGTGTGTGATTCACTTGTTAGCCAGTGCCATACCCGATTGAGCACAGTGCAGCATAGTGACGGAGCATTGGGTACGACTTGAACTTTTTTTATTTTTTACAACAAAGGAGACAGCTCAAGGGCACAAAAAATGGAAACAATAATATAAAAAAAAAGCCCGCTACTCGCTGCTCCTAAAAAAAAAAAAAGAATCAAAAGAGGTGGCCGAAAGAGAGGTCAATTTCGTCACACCCACACTCACGCGGAAGGCGGGAAAAAACTTTGGACTTACATTCGGTACCCATTTACTGCTGGGTGGACAGGGTGTCATTTGGCTTCAAGTTTTTCTGTGCTACTTTCGACGTTGAGGCCTAAAGAGAGCTCTGATTGATCCTTGTTGATGACATTCATTGGATCATTTATGTTAAAAAAAATGGAAATAGTGTTATCACTTGTTACAATTATTTAGAGATATCTGATGAAGCCTAGTTATTAGTTTTCCTTTGGCTGTAAATCTAAAAAATGTAAGTAGTGTAAGACTGTTTAAGTAATGAGACCCACACATACTTTAGAAATAATCATATGAGCGGACTGTGACTCAGATGTGGACGGACGGCACTCCAGAAAGCGACATTGAGGGCGGCCCGAGGCGGCACCCACGGGCGGCAGACTTTTATGACGTTAAGAGGCTTTGTTTTCAGGCCCCTGTCATATTAATGGATCCATTTTATCTCGAAAGGAATCTAAAAAACAAGACTTGTTTAGTTACAATGAAGAATAGTGACCTTTCCTCCTTTCATCTCCCGCTCTCAGGAAGTTTCTGTTAAATTGTAAGCGGCAATGGGGTCACTCAGCCTCGTCTTAGCCACACAGCAACAAGCACAGTTCGCTGCCTCGTGTATCAGCCTTGCCGATCAACAAGCCTGTAGCATTTATTCAGTCACTTGGCCACAGCATATAGTAATAACAGCGGCAGCAACAGCTTCAGTAGTTGTTAATGCAGTTACAGTGGTAGATGAGTAGTGTTTTCATCTCCTTAATCAATATTTACAAGGAAATTGTAATGGCATGAAAAAATCGTGTATAGCACGTTTCAGATGCCTTTCTTTCAAACTATGAAAAGGTTCAGGTACGTTGAAATGAGTGTCATGTATATTTTTACAGCATGTTCCATAGTGGACTCCACAGTCGAGTTACCGTGACGGCCATCTAAAAAGTTAGGGCGTGCGAGGCGTGTCCTTTTACCTCGCCTGGGAATTGATCGTTTCCATCAGCACGGAAATGGTATTTGAGGTCCCACCTTGAAACTAATACCAAAAGGTTAACTTTTATATTGGTTTAAAATGGTGAGTTCAGAGACGAGGCGACGTGTGGAAGGCGGGTACACACTCCGGGCAGGGGACGCGTTGTGTGCCTCACCCTTCAGCCAGGCATCTGGACACATATTCTTTGGTGGTAGAGAGCTTCGTCTGGTAGACAACGTTTAAAAAATTGTAGTAACATATACCAGAGGAAGGAAAAAATAATGACAGAGTGTATTCATGTTTACTTATTCCTGTCCTGTGATCTCCATGCAAGAAGAGCAAGCATCGTCTTTCCTTTGTCCTCACGCTCCCTTGAAAGGTGATCTCGTGCGTCAAAACAAAGGCGGGTGTTACTTGCAGTCCCTGGAGGAGAAGCCAGCAGCAAGTCCAAGGCGCGCACAATGCCTGACAAGTGTTTGGTAGCGATAAAAGGTGTGTCAAGAACGCGTGCACACACACACACACACACACACACAGACCCTGACACTGACACTCACACTCACACTCACACTCACAATAGTATTAAAGCGCAGTAATTTCCTCATTATCTATCTCTCCAATTATCTACATCTATCAATATTTATTTATTTATTTATTTATTTATTTATTCATTCATTGGTAAGCTCAATGAAATGTATTTATTCTTTATGAGTCAAACGGACTTGTGACTTTCTCTTTTTTTTACTGTTTGTTATTCTTTCTTTTTTTGTGGGGGAGGTAAGAGGTCTTGAGAAGGATGGTGAGAGGAAGTAAGGGGTCTAAATATGGGTGGTATGGGGTCCCACGGCGGAAGGTATAGGGAGGTTAAGATCAAAAGAAGGTTGATGTAGAGGAGGTCAAAGGTCTAGAGGGGGAGTGAAAGGATTACAGAGAGGAATGATAAAGGGATAAAGGGACTAGAGATGGGAGATAAGAAGTCCAGAGATGTGTGTTGTGGGGAGTTGAGGGATCTAGGAGTGAGAAAGGAGAGTCTAGAAAAGAACAGCGAAAGACAGAGAGAGAGAGAGGTGGGACTAGGAGAAAGTTGGTAATGAGAGAGACAGAGAGGTGGGGCTTGGAGAAGGTTGGTGATGAAAGAGACAGAGAGGTGGGGCTTGGAGAAGGTTGGTGATGAAAGAGACAGAGAGGTGGGGCTTGGAGAAGGTTGGTGATGAAAGAGACAGAGAGGTGGGGCTTGGAGAAGGTTGGTGATGAAAGAGACAGAGAGGTGGGGCTTGGAGAATGTTGGTGATGAAAGAGACAGAGAGGTGGGGCTTGGAGAAGGTTGGTGATGAAAGAGACAGAGAGGTGGGGCTTGGAGAAGGTTGGTGATGAAAGAGACAGAGAGGTGGGGCTTGGAGAATGTTGGTGATGAAAGAGACAGAGAGGTGGGGCTTGGAGAATGTTGGTGATGAAAGAGACAGAGAGATGGGGCTTGGAGAAGGTTGGTGATGAAAGAGACAGAGAGGTGGGGCTTGGAGAATGTTGGTGATGAAAGAGACAGAGAGGTGGGGCTTGGAGAATGTTGGTGATGAAAGAGACAGAGAGGTGGGGCTTGGAGAATGTTGGTGATGAAAGAGACAGAGAGATGGGGCTTGGAGAAGGTTGGTGATGAAAGAGACAGAGAGGTGGGGCTTGGAGAATGTTGGTGATGAAAGAGACAGAGAGGTGGGGCTTGGAGAATGTTGGTGATGAAAGAGACAGAGAGGTGGGGCTTGGAGAAGGTTGGTAATGAAAGAGACAGAGAGGTGGGGCTTGGAGAAGGTTGGTAATGAAAGAGACAGAGAGGCGGGGCTTGGAGAAGGTTGGTGATGAAAGAGACAGAGAGGTGGGGCTTGGAGAAGGTTGGTAATGAAAGAGACAGAGAGGTGGGGCTTGGAGAAGGTTGGTAATGAAAGAGACAGAGAGGCGGGGCTTGGAGAAGGTTGGTAATGAAAGAGACAGAGAGGCGGGGCTTGGAGAAGGTTGGTAATGAAAGAGACAGAGAGGTGGGGCTTGGAGAAGGTTGGTAATGAAAGAGACAGAGAGGTGGGGCTTGGAGAAGGTTGGTAATGAAAGAGACAGAGAGGTGGGGCTTGGAGAAGGTTGGTAATGAAAGAGACAGAGAGGCGGGGCTTGGAGAAGGTTGGTAATGAAAGAGACAGAAAAATATATAGAAAAAGTGGTGCAGTAGCTGGTGTGTTATTATTTTTTTTCATCTGACGATTATTTATGGCAAACTTTCCCGTTATTATTTCATTTCACATCACAAGTGCACACGCAGCGCATTTTTCCATACAGGGTAAAATTCATAACCCTTTTTTTATGAATACATGTATATATATTTTCAGCAGAATAATTGCTGTCCATTTAACCTAACAATTTCCTTTAAAAAATATTACGCGTGAAACATAATACCCAACGTGGTTTGACAGCGGCTAAGTGGAACGGGGGGAGAGGGATTGATGGGGTGGGGCCTCAGACTGGGTAAGAAGTGGTATTGGTGTTATCACGTGCAACAAGAACCACAATAAAACCTCTCTCAGCGCTGCTCCCTCAAAATAAATAAAAAGAATGAGTGGGCAGAAGATACACAGAGACACAACGGCTTATGATCTTACGTATAGGCGGTACAGTCCCTCCCTGCTTGACCAGATGTTGCGCCGACTAAACGAAACTTTCCAACTTCCCTCCCTCCTTGGCACTGGTTTGCTCTGATGTTTACGGTTTGGTTGCGTTTCCTTGCACCACTTCAACAGCGCTTCTTGATTGTGGGATCCGCCTTCAGGGTTCGTCAGGCAGGGTCAGATCAATCTCACAGCGCGGGATGCAAAGGCCGCGGAAATTGTGTGAGCGTGAGTTTGTGAGTGATTTTGTGTATGTGGGTCAGTGTGTGTGTGTGTGTGTGTGTTCTTGACTGTTAGTATTATATAACTTCGTAGGATTCAGAGCAAAAAATGTGTTTAGATCAAGTCGCTGCACATCGGCGATTCCCACTTCACCTGATCGTAAAAAGTTTAGAAGCAGAAAAGCGAGTCTGATCTCCGAGCTGAGGCGTTGCAAGCGAGGTAAAAAGGAGAGAGTCTGTGTGGAAATAAAAGTCATGGAACTTAACCTGATGACTTTCTTTCCTTTAGGTCTTCAGGCATTTAGGTGCGGAAGTGAAGCAAGGTTGGGTTTTTAGAGATCAACACGTTTTACCAGATGAAGTAAGTATAATATCTTGAGACATTTTGCTGTGCTTATGGGGCGCGGCCTTATGTTTAGAGTATTGCTGTATCGTGTGTTAGTGTTTATTAGTTAGTTAGTGGTGGTTTTGATGAATGAATGATACCTGTGAATGATTGAAGTTGCCTCATGTGTTTGTGTTCCTGAAAATAGTGAATGGAAGTATGTCACACACACACACACACACACACACACACACACACACACACACACACACACACACACACACACACACACACACACACACACTCTCTCTCTCTCTCTCTCTCTCATCCCCCCCCCCCCCCTTCCGCACACATTCAGACTTAGCGTTAACATTATTCCGTCCCTTGCAACAATCAGACAACGTTATGTAGCACCTGCCAGGATTTTAGTTCGTGTTTTTTTATATTCCTGGAAAAGAGGGAAGGCATGCAGAGGCGCTAGGCATGAAGAGAACCAGGAAATGCTGCGTTGCTGGCTGGGCTTTCCTTTCTCGTCCCTTGACTCTCTGGGAAGTTAGGAGGGACGTCGAGGTATTCAGTGGTGCTCAGAGTTGCGCTGTGTGAGAGTGTGTGTCCTAATTTAATTCATTTTTCTAGTGTCCCTGAATAGTCGGATACGAGGATTTCGGTGAGATTTGTATTTTCTTTTATCCCTACGTCATGTTAGTCTATAATAGTGTATCTTGTTCTGTGATGTCTGCGTTGAATGTAGGTGTTGGCTTTTGTCCATGTGTTGGCCTGAATATTCGGTTAAGAGGATTGTGGAGAGATTTTTTAATATCTTTTTGTTTCCTACGTCATGTTTTTTTTTTTTTTTTTTTTACAGCAAAGGAGACAGCTCAAGGGCACAAAAAAGTAAACATTAATAAAAAAAAAAAGCCCGCTACTCGCTGCTCCTAAAAAGAATCCAAAGAGGTGGCCGAAAGATAAGTCAGTTTCGGGAGGAGAGGTGTCCTGATACCCTCCTCTTGAAAGAGTTCAAGTCGTAGGCAGGAGGAAATACAGATGAAGGAAGATTGTTCCAGAGTTTACCAGCGTGAGGGATGAAAGAGTGAAGATGCTGGTTAACTCTTGCATAAGGGGTTTGGACAGTATAGGGATGAGCATGAGTAGAAAGTCGAGTGCAGCGGGGCCGCGGGAGGGGGGGAGGCATGCAGTTAGCAAGTTCAGAAGAGCAGTCAGCGTGGAAATATCGATAGAAGATAGAAAGAGAGGCAACATTGCGGCGGAATTTAAGAAGTAGAAGACTATCAGTATGAGGAGGAGAGCTGATGAGACGAAGAGCCTTTGCCTCCACTCTGTCCAGAAGAGCTGTGTGAGTGGAGCCCCCCCACACATGAGATGCATACTCCATACGAGGGCGGACAAGGCCCCTGTATATGGACAGCAACTGTGCAGGGGAGAAGAACTGGCGGAGACGGTACAGAACGCCCAGCCTCGAGGAAGCTGATTTAGTAAGAGATGAGATATGAAGTTTCCAGTTGAGATAAGGATAGACCGAGGATGTTTAGTGTTGAGGAAGGTGATAGCTGGGTGTTGTCAAAGAATAGGGGATAGTTGTTTGGAAGATTGTGTCGAGTGGATAGGTGGAGAACAGTGTTTTGAGGCGTTGAAGGACACCAGGTTCTTCTTGCCCCAATCGGAAATAATAGTAAGGTCTGAGGCTAAGCGTTCTGCAGCCTCCAGCCTTGAGTCGTTAAGTTCCTGAAGGGTGGGTCTTCTATTAAAAGAAGTTGAATAATGCAGAGTGGAATCATCGGCGTAGGAATGGATAGGACAGTTCGTTTTGGAAAGAAGATCATCAATGAACAACAGAAAAAGAGTGGGAGATAGGACAGAACCCTGTGGGACACCACTGTTAATAGATTTAGGGGAAGAACAGTGACCGTCTACCACGGCAGAAATAGAACGGTCAGAAAGGAAACTGGAGATAAAGGTACAGAGAGAAGGATAGAAACCGTAGGAGGGTAGTTTAGAAAGCAAAGATTTGTGCCAGACCCTATCAAAAGCTTTTGATATGTCCAGCGCAATAGCAAAAGTTTCACCGAAACGTTAGTCTATAATAGTGTTTCTTGTTCTGTGATGTCTGCTTTAAATGTAGGTGTTGGCTTTTGTCCATTTGGTGTACTTCTGAATATTCGACTAAGAGGATTTTGGAGAGATTTTTTTTATATATATTTTTTGTTTTTGTTTCCTACGTCATGTTAGTCTATAATAGTGTTTCTTGTCCTGTGATTTCTGCGTTGAAGGTGCGTGCTGGCTTCTGCCCAGTGTTGTCTTTGTGAAGTGTGATATACGATGTCTAAATATAGTGTTCTCAGAGTGAGTTATTAACCTTAAAATTGAAGCTGAAATGTAGATAATTCCTCCACCTTTGTATGTTGAAAAAATTTTGCTTTACTCTTTTATTTAAGCACAGAATACTTCCCTCCACGTCTGCCTTGCTACGTTAATTTCTCTCTTTGATTTAAGCACAGAATACCTCCCGGCACGTCTGTCTTTTTAAGTTTATTTCACTCCTTTACTTATGGTGGGCAGGCAGGGAAGATGGCAGGGGGAGGGAGTGCTACTTGATGTATAGTTTAGTGTCTGGCAACTGGAGTACTACTGGAGCCGTAATGATACGGTAGGGGAAGACAGATGGCTGGGCGTGCGAGAGGAATATTTTGCATGGGGAGGAATGGAGCAAATAGATGTGTTGGTATGTGTGACGGAGTGAGGGAGTTTGTCTTAATGCTTGCTTTCGAGTGTCATTAGCTTAGTGTGTTTGTTAGCCCCTTGGATGCGGACTTCCTACAAGAAGACATCACCAAGCAACAGGAGTGGAACAGAAAGTGGCTGCTCCAATTTAGTGAAGAAAAATGTGAACTCATGCATCTTGGGAGGGGATATCCAGCATATCAATACCACATGGGAAACACTCCACTACTCACCACAGAGGGACAGAAAGACCTGGGAGCATATGTTACCAGGCTGCCATTGAAGGCGAAATCCGTACCAATCGCAGCGGACGGGTTAGACGGGGGGAAGCTCTGTGAGGGGAGTGATGATCAACGTGAGGAGACAGGGAATTATGATCGAGTATGTGACGGAGTTAAAACAAATCGTTATACATTTCAAGTTTCAATCGTTATAAAAAATAGATGAAAAGTTTGATATATGGAAAACTTACCGGGTGGGGTAGAGGACAACTTTGAAGTGTCTAAATGTATCGTTGCTTTAGTGATTTCGTCCTTAGATACGATAATTAAATGCCAGTTGGTGTTTTTTTGTTTGTTTGTTTGTTTGACGTAGAGGTAAATCTACTTCAAAAGACGATATTAATTTTGTCTCATCCTTTTAGCCCTGTTTTATTTTTAAGTTATGCGCTGTTACTAGGAATTATTATCTTTTGAACTACGATTCCGATGTGCGCCGCTGACCATCCTCGAAAATAATGTTATACTGTACCTGTAAATCCAGTCCTTGAGAGATTCATGCACTGATTGAAGATTAGTGTGGAACTGATGAATGTTGAAAGCTGAACAAAAACAGTTATTACCTCGTGTGGAGCTGATGAATAATGTTGAAAGCTGAACAAAAAAAGTTATTACCTCGTGTGGAACTGATGAGTAATGTTGAAAGCTGAACAAAAACAGTTATTACCTCGTGTGGAACTGATGAATAATGTTGAAAGTTGAACAAAAGCAGTTATTACCTCGTGTGGAACTGATGAGTAATGTTGAAAGTTGAACAAAAACAGTTATTACCTCGTGTGGAACTGATGAATAATGTTGAAAGTTGAACAAAAACAGTTATTACCTCGTGTGGAACTGATGAGTAATGTTGAAAGTTGAACAAAAACAGTTATTACCTCGTGTGGAACTGATGAATAATGTTGAAAGTTGAACAAAAACAGTTATTGCCTCGTGTGGAACTGATGAATAATGTTGAAAGCTGAACAAAAATAGCTAACCTCATCCCTATTTTTCTTGGTTGGGTAAGGAATCCTAAAGTCAAAACACACACACACACACACACACACACACACACACACACACACACACACACACACACTCCAGCCACCCCCCACCCCTCCACCCTCTTCAACACAGTATATTTCCAGTTATCTGTTTGTGCTGTCGCCGCCGCCTCTCTCCGCGCCCAGCGACACCCAGCGAAAAGGGATCGGCTCGTAAAGTGCGAACGATTGTCAGGTGAACGCCGTAACGAGCTGCGTAATGTTGTTATGAGCTCAGTTCCGCCCTTACACGACAGCGAAAGAGTGGTAATTCACGGGTATATTTTCTCTCGTACATGTTTTTCCCAGGTAAATTTTCGAGACATGGGGTATTTTTTTATAAGTTGGTGTGTTGTATTTATGAGACTGGTAATTTCCTCTCGGACAAGTTTTTTTTCAGCTCTAGCGATATGCGTGGCAGTTAAGCCCGTCCGCTGCGATTGGCACGGATTTGGTCTTTACTGGCAGCCTGGTAGCATATATTCCCAGGTCTTTCTCTGCCTCTGTGGTGGATAGTGGAGTGTTTCCCATGTGGTGTTGGTATGCTGGATATCCCCTCCCAAGGTGCAGGATTTTACATTTTTCTTCATTGAATAGTATCAGCCACTTTTTGTTCCATTCCTGTAGCTTGGTGAGGTCTGACTGTAGGAAATCCGCAGTCAAGGGGTTAAAAGTCTGTAAGTTTTATAATGAGACCCTTTTTTTTACGCCATACTCTACAATCCAAGGGCAAAAGGAGATTATATAGACAGTGACCGTTTTATTTTGTTCCATTACCAAAGAGAAGTAGGAAGGAGTCGAAAGTCTATCATGACTTTTTTGTATTTCAAAGTTTAGATATCAACATGAAGCTACAGGTTGTGTGCATGCTCGTCCGCCTCCCAAGAGCGATGCGAATTATATGTGAACTAGGGTAACAGTGCGTGAGGGAGTGGTCTTACCTTGCCACCAACCCTTCCTTCCACCAGTCCTCTTTCTGAGCGGACCAACAACCCATATCGCTACCGTCTCTTCCTCGCGAGTTTGTCCTCAACTTTTCCTGCCAACAACCCTTCCTCCAAGCCTGTCACACTCCTTCATCTGAACCTGCCACCTACCCCTCCTGCCAAGAATTCCATGCCACCATCCATTGTTCATCATGGTCCTAAAGTTATGGACGGCATGCTGGACAAAATTGAGGTGCTTGGGAGATACTTGTTCGACTCTGCTTCATCAACGTCCGAGACATATATATACACAGATAGATAGATAGACATATTGATACTGACTACAAAAAGTACATCCGCGCGATCTGCACATCGCCTCCATGGTATTGCAGTAAGCACACCCAGCTTTGAATTCAGGAGTTTGGGCTTGAATTCAGGCCTGAGCAATAGACAGATAGCCCACCCAGCTGCTCGTCCTTCCTTCCGGACAGGTCGATAAATGGATTCCTGGTGACACCTGGGGAAGGTAAACTGTGGCGCCTCGGATGTCGCACTTAGCCTGTGTCCCGAAGTATTGGGTTTTAACACCTTGACCGCGGATCTCCTACATGAAGACATCACCAAGCTACAGGAATAGAACAAAAAGTGGCTGCTACAATTCAATGAAGAAAAATGTGAAGTCCTGCACCTTGAGAGAGGATATCCAGTACACCAATACCACATGGGAAACACTCCACTATCCACCACAGAGGCAGAGAAAGACCTGGGACTAAATGTTACCAGGCTACCAGTGAAAGCCGAATCCGTGCCAATCGCAGCGGACGGGCTAATCCATCACAATTGTATCGCCACTGGAATCTAGATGAGCAACGAGGTCACGCTCAACTATAGCATATGCCCGCAACTTTTACCACTAATTTTTCCTTTATAATGTAATAGTATAGCATTTAATAAGAAAAGTTTAAAATTAGACGTAAACATCAAAATAAAAAATCATACTTATAGAAATAAAACAGAGTACATTAAAATATTCAAGCCGGTGGGAGCCCGGGGGCCAAACGTCTGGAAAATATTGATTGGGTACGCTCTTCGAAAGTCATCCCTAATTCACTTCGGTCGTGTGGGCTGGGGTTGAGAGATGTTGGAAATTGACCTATCTTTCGGCCACTCCTCTAACTCTTTATAGGAGCAGTGAGTAGCGGGCTTTTTTTCACATTTGTTACCTTTTTTTCATGCCCTTGAACTGACTCATCTGCTGTAAAAAAAAATAATAATAAAATACCACCAATCGTCAACAACGGCGTCCATCCAAGGCTTCACTCCATCTCTCAGCGTCTTGGTGTGCACGTGTGTGTCGACCCTCAAGCCTTCTAAGAGACATGAAGAGGCTTGACGTTTCCTCGCTGGAGATGAGTCCGACGACCGCGACACTGGGCGGAGGCTTTGTATGCATGACCCTCGGGTGTGTTGTCAGGGCTCCTGCACAAACACAAACACCTCTCGTTCCTCCTATTGACCTTCTGGTATTGGTAAATATTCGTTTCGTCTGAAAATACTCTGAGCAGGTTCTTTCTTTTTTTAACTTTCCTGAGCAGTTTCTTCGCCTTCGTTAGATGACTTTTCTGCATGGTTTAGTACATGAACTGGTAGAACGTTGGATCTGAGACGGACGTCCTTGGAGATGATACGGCGGAGGCTGTCATAAACAGCACACAACTTTTAACAATGCAACCGTTGGGAATCGCTGTTCACTATCTCTTGCACCTTCGCCAAAACTTCGGGAGTCTGAACTGAGTCGGGGTCCGGCGTTGCCACCCTGCTTTTGATCTCTCAGACAAAGAGCAAACGTACTGTGAACACACTCTGATAATCTCTTTTGGAGACTTACGGCGTTGAGAGGTGACAACACAGATGCTTTTTTTCCATTCATTCTGTTACAGACACTCACAACGATACTGTCGATGATTTATCTGAAAAAAATGTAAAGTTTGCGTTCATATTAAGAAATACTTTAAATAATGTAAGTATTCTGTTACAGAGCAAGGGTAGATGGACCTTAAAGTTATTAAATCCAGCAAGAAACTACCTCCTGATTATATCCACACATCTGTATATATGTATGTCAGAGCGGGCATCCAGTTAACTGCTTACGGTACAAGAGGCGGCCGAAGGAAAGGCAAAAAGAACCGAAGGAGAAACCGAACGATATTAATTTCGCCTGCCATCTCAGGACATGATATAAGCAGGCTGCTCCTCGAGGGCCTGGATGTGCCTCCCTCTCCTCGGAGACGGCTCGCGTGACAACAGTTGGCGCTGGACTGGTGCTAACGCATTATTGATATCTAGTTAGCCATTAAGCGCCAGCCGTTATTGACTAACCTCGCAATAAATCTCCGTAATTAAGCGGCCTTTTTGTGGCACCAATAATTATCCTGCGCCCTTTAGTGTATCCTTTCAGATTAATTTTCAGTTTTTTTTGTGTAGTGTGTGTGTGTGTGTGTGTGTGTGTGTGTGCGTGTGCGTGTGTGTGTGCGTGTAGGGGGGGCGGGGTGTACTATATGTGTGTGTGTGTGAGTCCCCGCTGAAAGGGTTTATGGAGGGCATTAGTGGCGGGGCTGATTATCTCCCCTCGTATGGTGTATTGTCTCGGCCGCCGCCCGCCGCGCCCCGTCATCACCCTGCGTGAGACCAGTCATAAAAACTACCCCGGCGTGGCGATCAAGAACCCGGACCCCATCTTAACTTTTTTGGAAGGGCCGCGGCTACAAGGGGGGAGGTGGCGACGGCAGGGCTTTGCTATGTGGAGGTACTGGCGTGTGGAAATACTTCTGGGAAAGGGAACTGGTGTGAGAGGGAACAGAGGAGAGGGAAGCGCGGGGACAGGAACGAAAAGGTGATAGAGTGAGGGACCGGAAAATGTAGTGAAGTGCACAGTGGATGCCCCAGCGATTCAAAAAACTTTAAACCGTAACTGAAGCGACGCCAACCAAAGCTCATTAAATAAAAGCCTGACAGCAGTATATTCCAAGACGTTCAAATTAGCAGAAGGCCGACGACGAATGATATGTAATTCAGATGATATTGCTCTCCTGTTCATTAATTCTGCTACCCTGTGTAAATCCATCTCTAAATTACAGAATATAGATATGCCTTTCATTTTTTAGCCGGTCTCATCACACAATTATGAGATGAAGCTAGCGACATGTCGAACATCTTTTTTTTTTTTTTCAAGAATTATTCATGCCTGGAACTCTGCATCTTGAAATATGCAACGAAGAGAATGTTAACACAATAGGAGAGAAAGATATATTTTTCAGTGGTAGCGTAATGCTTTGAAATTAACAACCCATAGCATATATTTATCATTCATGATCATAAAGATTTAATTAGATGTCACCTTTTCAAACGGATAGTGTTATTTGATCCTCTCCGCTCACTGGAACTTATTTAAATTATCTATCTCCTAGGCCGCGGTGCTGTAGTGGCTGGCAAGCCTAGATACGCCTCCGCGGGCCCGGGTTCGAATCTCGGGAAGGTCGGCGCGCAGCCCAACCAACTCTTCACCCTCCATTTCAGGGCAGTCGATAAACGGGTATCTGGGGTAAGCTGGGGAAGGTAAACTGTGGTAACCCGGATGTCACACTTGTGCTCTGTGCCCCGGGGTAATGGATTCTCACCCACCACAGGCTCAAGGGCCAGTGAGACGGAGATGAGCACCGAGGTCGCGCGCAGCTATCGCGTATCCCCTCCGAGTTTACCTTTACATAATTTTATTCCCTTTATCCTTTATTATCTGTGTCTTGATGAGTTTGTTAGGGTTTCTGTATATGTCTTTAGTATCTTTAATTTTACGCCTGTTTGAGAATGATGAGGATAATGATAATGATAATAATAACGATAATAATAATAATAATGATAATAATAATAATAATAATAATAATAATAATAATAATAATAATAATAATAATAATAATAATAATAATAATAATAATAATAATAATAATAATAATAATAATAATAAAAAGCAAAAGTACGTGCATTTAGAAGAAAACCCATAGAGAGTGTACTTAAAATTCAGCAAGTCACGCATTCACAGCTTCAGTCTAATAATAATCCCTCACATAAGGCGCCTGGGTGGAAGTAGGGCTCAAAAAAACACCGGGATTATATATTTCAGCTTAGCACGCGAAGAGTATTAGGTAAAGGATGGAAGGAGAAGAGAGAGATATAGAGAAAGAGCGGAAGGAAGGGAAGGAGATGAAGGAGGACACCGTTGACTGTTTGTAAGGGAGTGATTGATTAGAGGAAGGACGGGGTGGATGAAGGGGAGACTCATTTGTGACTGAAAGGGAAGGTGTTAAATTAAACGGCACAAGAGGAGTTTGGGACTGATATCGCCACCCTTGGGAATTATACATTGACGCTAATGTATTTATCCGATCACTTCGTTTGCAACAGATGAAACAGTGGACGTTAATTACTAAAATCGACATTGCATTTGCTGGTATCTTCTATTTTTTTATTCTTCCTCTTCCTCTTCCTCCTTCTCCAGTAAAAGATGTCTAGAAGCTTATTTGTTTGTCAGATTGCTCCACTTGCTCGAACAGATAGAGAACAGTGGACGTTAATTATTAAAATCGACATTGCATTTGCTGGTATCTTCTCTTTTTTTTATTCTTCCTGTTCCTCTTCCTCCTTCTCCAGTAAAAGATGTCTAGAAGCTTATTTGTTTGTCAGATTACTCCATTTGCTCGAACAGATGGAACAGTGGACGTTAATTACTAAAATCGACATTGCATTTGCTCGTATCCTTTTTTTTTTTTTTATTCTTCCTGTTCCTCTTCCTCCTTCTCCAGTAAAAGATGTCTAGAAGCTTATTTGTTTGTCAGATTGCTCCATTTGCTCGACCTAAACGTTGAATATGACTGCAGAAGAGGAGTTTTGATCGGATATTTACGGTGGTGCAGCTAATCTCTGTTCTTCTTGTTCCTTCCTCTTCTCTTCCCCCTCAAGTAAAAACCGTCCACATAGATTTATATATTCATCTGGTTAGTTTGTTGTCTTGATCTGAGCGTAGCCTGGAACGAGCAACAACATGAACAGTGCTACAACAAGTTCCTGATATTCTTGTTCCTTCCTTTCTTCTCCATCAGTAAAAATCGTCCATACAAACTGACATACTCATCTAATTACCTCGTTTTCTCGACCTGAACGTAGCCAGGAACAGACACCATTATCATCAGCGTTAAGAGTTTCTGCTATTCTCGTTCCTTTTCTTCCTCCTCTAGTGAAAATCCTACATACAAACTGACATACTCATCTAATTACCTCGTTTTCTCGACCTGAACGTAGCCAGGAACAGCCACCATTATCATCAGCGTTAAGAGTTTCTGCTATTCTCGTTCCTTTTCTTCCTCCTCTAGTGAAAATCCTACATACAAGCTGACATACTCATCTGATTAGTTCGTTTCCCCGAGCCGAGCGTGGCCTGGAGCAGCTAACAGACAGCCAGGTGCAGCTCGGCGGGTCATCAGTGGAGCGTCGCGTCGGTGATAAGCCGGAGCTCCCATAAAGTCCCATTCAAGGCAGAAGGGGAGCGCATAATGACCACTGGGTGTCACCGCTGATTGCCGAACTCACCATTAATTCCCGGCTTAATGGGCCGTTTGACTTATGGGGTTGATGCCTCTAGACTACAAACACGTCAACTTGTGGATTCGTTCACGGAGCTCAGGCACAGCGGTGATCTTAGTGTTCATTTAGGAGGATGAGGGAAAATCCTTAATTGCTCTGAGCTGGGAAAACGTTTTGATGCTGCGTGAGAAGAGGGACGTTCCTCCTCCTACTTAGGCTTCGAAGTAGAGAGAAATAGTAACATATAGTTTGTTTAATGATAATCCTTTGCTCCGAGCTGTGGAAATAGGTTGATGTTGCATGTATAAAGAGACTTTCCTCCTCCTTAGGCTTAGTTAAGGGTTCTGGGGGTTTGAAGTAGAAAAACGTGGAAAGATATAGTTTGTTTAATGATAAGGGCCTTGCTCCGAGCTGTGGAAAAGTCTTGATGCTACGTAGGTAAAAAGCGTTCTTCCTCCTCCTCCTCCTCCTCCTCCTCCTAGTCAGGCTTTATTGAGGAGTATGCTGAGTCGAAGTAGAAAGTAGTAGCAAAAAAAGTATCATAACAGTCATCGAAGGTGTATGTTTCTGAAGGTTGATTACACTGACTGTGGACGTTTGATCTAAAGGCGAATTGTTATACTATCATGTTCGATAAATGACTGTAATGCAAATAGTGTGAATTAAAGAGGTCGACCAATTTTCAGGGGGACTAGAGAACTGTATGAGCTGCACTAGGTTTCAATATGTCCAGCTATCTGCCTTTAAGTATATGCGTATGTGCGTATGTGGTAAAGGGGATGAGGGGGGGAGGGGAAGGGGGAGAGAGTTATCGCGGTCGAGGTGAGGGACAAACGAGGGGTGTGACCTAAGGGAGGGAGCTACTATGGGACTGACAATGATAAAGGACTTAGCCGGTGATATATCGACACACTGCTTTCTCTCTCTCTCTCTCTCTCTCTCTCTCTCTCTCTCTCTCTCTCTCTCTCTCTCTCTCTCTCTCTCTCTCTCTCTCTCTCTCTCTCTCTCTCTCTCTCTCTCTCTCTCTCTCTCTCTCTCTCTCTCTCTCTCTCTCTCTCCTTCTCTCTCTCTCCTTCTCTCTCTCTCCTTCTCTCTCTCTCCTTCTCTCTCTCTCTCTCTCTCTCTCTCTCTCTTTTCTTTCCTTCTCTTTCCTTTCATATCCTTTTCTTTACTCCTCTTTTCTTTTTAATTTTTCTTTTCTTTTCTTTTATTCTCCTTACTACTATTTTCCCCTCTCCTCCACGTACTCTGCTTCCCCCTGTCTCCTTCACTATCTCCCCTTCTCTTTAACTTTTTTTCCTGTGCTGAACTGCAACAACCCCTTTTACCCACCCTATCCTACCACCCTTATATAGCCAGCCCCATCCCAGGTCCTATCGCGGCCCTAGGAGTTAATATCAACGCCCGTGCATGTCCTGTTTTCTGTGTTTCTTGTTGGCTGTTGGTCAGGGAGTGGGAGGGGGCAACTTTTTAGACTCTCCATGTGCAAATAAAAGTTTAAGAGGACGTCGTGGGCGCAGGGGAGTGTAGCGAATCAAGGTACGGTTTTCATATTTATGTTGGCAGGTGAATGCGAGAGTTATTTGCGTATCTTCATATTTTAAGTTTCTGGGGGTTCTTGCGTTGGGTCATCCTTCCTTTTGCTTTTTTTCTGTGTGTTTGTGAATTCGGATTACTGCCTCTTCTCATGTTTGTGTTTATTTTTTTCTTTATCCTTTGCCATTTCTGACTTTGCTTCTCTTTCTCAACCAGCCAGCCATCTTTTATTTTATTTTATCTATGTCTCCTTGTATTCCTCTCCTTCCGTCTTCATTTCCTCTGTTTCATTCTTCTTTCCGAACCATATTATCGCAGTGTTCCTTCATTCCTTCTTTCTTCTCTCTTTCCACCAACCATTTATCTTTTTCCATCTATGTCTCCTTCCTTAATTCCTTCCCTTCCGTCTTTCTTTCCTCTGTTTCATTCTTACTTCCTTCCCATTTCCTCATTATCACACTATTCGTTTCTTCTTTCCTTCCAGTCTTACTTTCCCCCTTAAAAAAAATCTTCGGTAACTGTTTCGCAAGTGTCGGTTTTCTCTACTTCAACCTCGTTCGTTTTCAATTTATTTTCCTTATTTCCCCCTCGGTTTTCATATATTTCTATCCAAGATCCGAGTTATATATTTATTTTCCTCATTTCTCCCTCGGTTTTCATATATTTCCATCCAAGATCCGAGTGATATATTTTTTTCCTCATTTCCCCCTCGGTTTTCATTTATTTCTATCCAAGATCCGAGTTATATATTTTTTTCCTCATTTCCCCCTCGGTTTTCATATATTTCTATCCAAGATCCGAGTTATATATTTTTTTCCTCATTTCCCCCTCGGTTTTCATATATTTCTATCCAAGATCCGAGTTATATATTTTTTTCCTCATTTCCCCCTCGGTTTTCATTTATTTCTATCCAAGATCCGAGTTATATATTTATTTTCCTCATTTCCCCCTCGGTTTTCATATATTTCCATCCAAGATCCGAGTTATATATTTATTTTCCTCATTTCCCCCTCGGTTTTCATATATTTCTATCCAAGATCCGAGTTATATATTTATTTTCCTCATTTCTCCCTCGGTTTTCATTTATTTCCATCCAAGATCCGAGTTATATATTTATTTTCCTCATTTCTCCCTCGGTTTTCACATATTTCCATCCAAGATCCGAGTTATATATTTTTTTCCTCATTTCTCCCTCGGTTTTCATATATTTCCATCCAAGATCCGAGTTATATATTTTTTTCCTCACTTCTCCCTCGGTTTTCATATATTTCCATCCAAGATCCGAGTTATATATTTTTTTCCTCACTTCTCCCTCGGTTTTCATATTTCTATCCAAGATCCGAGTTATATATTTTTTTCCTCACTTCTCCCTCGGTTTTCACATATTTCCATCCAAGATCCGAGTTATATATTTTTTTCCTCACTTCTCCCTCGGTTTTCATATTTCCATCCAAGATCCGAGTTATATATTTTTTTTAGTATACTTTCAACCGCTTCTCTGCAACACTACATCCCTCCTCATACTCCTCCTCGCCCTCACACTCGTCTTTCTCTCGTCTTTCTCGTCCACGTACTTCCCTTTGCCACCGCCTCCCGCCCGTAGCACATCCTTACAGTATACGAACATCCTCCTCTTTAAGGTTAGACAGCGCTTAGCTCTCCTCCTTTCCCGCCTTCCCCTTCCGTGCCCTTCTCTTCACCCCCTCCAGTCACCTTCCCTCCTTCGCCTTCACTCCCCTTCCCTCCTTCCCCTCCAGTCCCCTTCCCTCCTTCCCCTCCAGTCCCCTTCCCTCCTTCCCCTTCATTTCCCGTTCCATGGCTTACTGAACAGCTCGCTCGCTTCCTGCAGGTTAAGAATTACCTCGTTTGTGCTCGAGTTTTTGTGTTGGAAAGTCGTACCCCGCAGCGTGTAAAAAACAAATGTAGATGAATGCGTTTGTGCGTGTTTGTACATGTTTGCCTTTTGTGTGCTGTTTTCGTAAGCTTGTGTCGGTGTGTATATATTTAGAGTGTGTATGTGTGTGTGTGTGTGTGTGTGTGTGTGTGTGTGTGTGTGTGTGTTCCTGCATCCACTGTCTTTCCGATAACACGATATTTCTAGTGAGTTGCATTTCTCGTAGTCCGTTTCGTCAGTCCGGTGTCAAGACGTTCCCTGAAGCATCGTCATCCTCGTTTGTTTCTCCTCTGAGTATCAATATGAACCTGACATCGCGGCAGAGTAGTGTGTCTTGCGTTTAAGCCTCAAGAAATCCATGTTATAGAGTTTCGTTCCATGTCAGGTATTTATAGGAAAAGAAGACTAAATTTCAATTCCTGCAAGCTGTAAGTATATTAACATTGCTGTATGAAAAAGTGACACAATGCAAAACAGAGTCAGAGGGTTACAGTACAGAAGGAAAGCTAGCACATTAGGGTAGAGAATAGCAGCTAGGATATCAGTCATACTGTATTAGATTTATTTATTTCAGTTTCTTCATCGCTTTTCATTTCTTTTATCGGAGTAGCGTGTTACGGCCGCTTAGTACGGGTCACGGTGATGGGTGTAGAGGAGAGGAAAAAGGAGAGAAGGGCTATTCGCAAAGAGGAAAGGAAAGGGAAGGAAGGGAAGGTAAGACACGGAAAGGAAAATAGCTGGGATGGTAGGAAACTGGAAGAATAGAAGGAGTAAAAATCATAGGCGAGAAAAGCGAAAGAAAAGGAAGGAGAGTGTCGGAACATAAAAACAGAGGAAAAGGAGATAAGGGAAAGGAAAGGAAAATAGGAGAAGGGAAAGTGAGGAGAGTAAAGCAAAGAATGGAGCAGGAAGGGAAAGGGAAGGAAAGATAGGGAGGGAAAAGAACAGTATAAGAAAATGGGAAAGCATGAGAAATAAAAGAATAACGAAATAAAGGTAAATCAAAAAGGAAAAATAATATGGAAAAGGAAAAAAGGGTGATAAGGAAAGTAAAAGGAAGGAAAGAAATTAAAAGAAATGAAAGCAGTGGAAAGTAGAAAGGCGAGGGAAGTGAAGTGAAGAGAGGGGAAGATAAGGGAAAGGAAGGGAAGAAAAGGGATCGTAAGAGAACAGGAGGGAAGGTATAAGGAAGCCCTGATTTGTGTTGAGGGTTTAGGACACGTGATCATAAATTTCTGGATTAATTTATTTTATGAGACAATGATTAAGCTACGCATGAGGTGATGAGCCCTTCTCTCTCTCTCTCTCTCTCTCTCTCTCTCTCTCTCTCTCCTTAGAAGATAGAGAGTGGCAGAGACAAGAATGATGGAAGGAGAACGAAGAAAAAAATGATGAGGCAAAGCAGAAAAGAGGAAATGAGGAGTAAGGGGAAGATAAAAGCAGGAAGGAGGGACAGATGCGATGGGAGGAAAACACTAATAGCAGGAAATCGCGAAGCTGAATGATCTTTTGCTGTGAAACACGCAATTATAAATAAATACTGGAAAAGTCGAAGAAAAAGGAACCCCGTCAAAAAAATAAACAACATTGCAGCATTAAAGAAAAATCAGGAAACGAAGTGAAAGCGAAAAACGGAGTGGAAAGCAGTGGAAACGTGTTAACGGAAAACGATAGAGAACAAAAGTCAAATACAGGGATTCTTAAAATGCGAAAGAAAGGAAAGGAAAACGTTTATACACAGGGACAGAAAATCGAAGGGAAAGTAAATAAGCGAAGTTGACCATAAAACACTGAGAAATACGAAGAGGGGAGGAATACGACGCAGAGGCAAAACACATTTACATACAAACGAAAGGAAATTGTTACTGATTCATATAATGGTGAGGAAATCCAAGAAGCAGGACGATGACAGCTGTCGAAACCAAACCAGTGAAATGATCTGCGTGAAATAACACAGGGATCTGACATATCCTCGTGTAAAGAAATTATAATGCAAACAAGATGATTTAAGATACAAAGTGAATAGTTTAATATTGAAAATTTAGCAAACGGAGAGAAAACGCGGATAATGGAATCATAAGTGTGGAAGACCTCTGGAAGTACTAGATATATTGTAATACGGTTATGAGGCATCAGTGTATTATATGTGAGAGCAATTGCAGAGGAGTATCATGTGTCATTTGCAGTTGTGTGTTTGGTTTAACGTGATAATATAGCCACTTTATAAACCCTAAACTGTATCTTGCTTGTGATTTATGAATTGCTTCAGTTAAGAGAGGCTTTTATCTCCTTCTTTACAGGTATAGAGTGGATACGAGACACCTATCATTGCACCTGAACCCATATCATCTTACCTTATGTATGCGATGAAGTGAAACAAAGAAAAAAAAATAAGAACAGGAAACAGATGACTCACCAAATGAAGCTTAAGCTCACTCTATACTTACCTTCGCTGCGTCTGACGGGTAAGCTAATCACGCATTCTGCAATTAAAGGCAACGTTCGGAGCAATTAATATTTGATTCAGCAGCAAACTGGAGGGAACGAAACTATTTGATGGAAACTTTCGAGTTGCGTTTCGGGGACCAATTTATCTGTCACAGGTGAGGCAAGGCGGTGTGACAGAGGAGAGAGAGAGAGAGAGAGAGAGAGAGAGAGAGAGAGAGAGAGAGAGAGAGAAAAAAAATGGTATCAAGCTTGAGTGACGTGACATATGAGGAGAGATTAAAAAGATTGGGTTTGTCAGTCTTGAAGAGGAAAACAGCAAAAAAAGGAGATCTGATTGTTGTGTACAGGGTGAGGAAAGAAATAAAAATGATCGACAAGGCTGACGCGTTTATATAGGACACAAGAATTAGATGTCACGGTACGAGATGAATAGAGTCAGCTGGAATAACGACAACAAATATATACTTCGAGCCAAAAATACTCATGAACTTCAAAGCCAAACTTGACAACCTGAGATTTGGAGACGTGAACCTACCACTCTAGTTCGCTTCCTGAATATCCCAGTTAGGTAAATATAACTAAGTAAACACACACACACACACACACACACACACACACACACACACACACACACACACACACACACACACACACACACACACACACACACACACTGACGTACACACATATTCACGCACACATCCTTTTAGATAGCTATACAATCAGACAAACACATATACAAACCCTTACACTCCTAAACAAAGACGAAAAGATAGATTTGATGATGATTTTGTAAACAGATATAGAAAACTCATCAACTAACAAGCATATCATCACAAAAAAACTGATCTAACAGGATGGAGCGACTAGGCAATGGTTATTAGGTAGGGTAGGCTTTCTCTCCTTCCCTCCCTCTCAGAACACGCCCAGTGCTGCCCCGGGGACTTGAGAGGAAAGACAAACCTCGTTAGCGAAGCCTACATAGATAACTTACGAAAGAATGTTGATGGCCTGCCCGTGTTTGCTTGGCAGGGATATGTTATTTATTTCCGAGTCTCTTGCAGTTCCAAAACCGAATACTGTTGTGTGTGTATTCTTAGAGACTTTAATTATTTGACCGGAAATATGACCACAGATGTTGCGCCGACAAAACGAAACTTTCCAACTTTAATTATTTGATTGAAGGATCTCACTTATATACTCATGCCGTCTCGTATGTAAATAACTCGTTTTTAATATGTGAAGGATCGAACTGTCTGTCGGATGGTTATTTATTTTCGTTTTATTGCTGTTAGTTAATTGCTTGAAAATACGTACATGTTATACCGTACATATGAAGCTCAAAAAGAAATTTCATAGTTATTTATATTGCGAGATGACATACGCTATGCTGTTATATTCTGCTTGTTTTATAACTTGAACTATTTATTATTATTATTATTATTATTATTATTATTATTATTATTATTATTATTATTATTATTATTATTATTATTATTATTATTATTATTATTATTATTATTATTATTATTATTATTATTATTATTATTATTATTATTATTATTATTATTATTATTATTATTATTATATTCCAGTAACTACTATTATTCGTGTACTAATCATTATCAGTATTAAAGCTAAACCGTACGGGGTATCTGAAAGCATTTTGTTATCTTCCAAAAACTATAAATACTTTGTCTAATAATTTCCCTCCTTTGTACCTGCCGCTGATTGCAAGTTCATAGGCCAGTAGTTAAAAGAAACGCTCACATCTCCTTCTCTTTAAGCCGGTGTCACGCTCTCAAGTTCTAAGTCGTCAGTGGGCTTCAGCAGTTGTAATGACCACTTAGATTTTTATTATTATAGTATAGGAAGCAGCTCAAGGGCAAGAAAAATAAGTCAGAAAAAATCCCGCCAATCACTGACCCTTTAAAATAGTGTATAGATGAGTGGCCAATAAAGAAAGGTCAGTTTAGTTAGGACAATAGAGTACTTGCTTTCATAATCTCGGATGAGTTGTCAGGGAAGGAGGAGAATGTAGAATGAAAAGACAGGCAGGACGAGGAACAGGAAGAGGAAAAGGAAAAAGAAAGAAGAGGAGGAGGAAAGGGAGAGGAGGAAGACAAGTAGGAAGAGTAGGAGGGCAACGAGGACAAAGAGCACGAAGAGAAGGAGGAACCAAAGAAGAAGGAGCAGGAGAAGCAGAAGGAAGGTGGTAGACAAATGGCTGCACTTACTCCACCACGAGGGATGGAGGCGGCACGCTAAGGAATGATGGTTCAGGGAAGAGGGCGGGGGAGGAGAGGGATGGATGGATGGGATGCTGGGAGAGAGGACGAGAGAGAGAGAGGGAGAGGGAGAGGGACTTCGTATCACTATGTGTCCCGCAGCTAGGGCCCACCAGCGACCTGAATCTTGATAGCCTGACGCCGGAAGGTTGGAAAACACGGGAACGGCAGACTGGAGAGGCGTTTGAGAGGAGGAGGAGGAGAGTTTGAGATGAGGCGGCAGAGGGAAGGGAGGAGAGTCTGGGAGCGGGTGACAGAGGGAAGAAGGAGAGTTTGAGATGAGGCGGCAGGGGAGGAAGGAGATTTGGGGAGGGGGGCAGAAGAGGGAAGAAGAAGAGTTTGGGAGGGGGCGGAAGAGGGGAGGAGGAGAGTCTGGGAGGAGGCGGCAGAGGGACGGGAGGAGATTTTGTGAGGGGGGCAGAAGAGGGAAGAAGGAGAGTTTGGGAGGGGGCGGCTGAGGGAAGGAGGAGAGTCTGTGAGTGGGCGGCAGAGGAGGAGGAGAAGGAAGGAGAAGATATATAAAGATAAATGCAAATGTAATTCTCCGTGATTGGAAGAAACTGAAACTGGACCCAAAGGAGTGAGAGGAGAAAGAGGAGAGGAAGAAGAGGAGGAGGAGGAAAATGAGGAGGAGAAGGAAGAAGACGGAGTATGAGAAAGAGAAGGAAGAGAAGGAGGAAGAGGATGTCCGATATTTCTAGTTCTCAGATTAGTTTCAAGCTCTGATATCTTGGGAGCGATGCAGTTGAAGGTGGAGGAAGAAAAGGAGGAAGCATTTTAAGGAATAAGGGTAAGTGACGAATGGGCAAAAGAGGAGAAAGGAGAACGAGGACGACGAGGAGGAATTAGGGTGGAAATAAAGAGAAAGACAAGAAGAATAAGAAGACGTGAGTGAAGAGAAGAAACGATGAAGGAAAGAGGAATATGATAATGATAAAGTTAACTGAGATGAATGAAAGCAAGGAGGAAAAGATAAACTATAATGTATGAAAAGAAGTTCGTGGTTATCAAGTGTGGGGGAGGGAGGTTTAAGGGGGCGCAGAAGCAAGCAGAAAATGACGACGATAATCGAAATTTTAAGGCAAAGAAACAAAGATGAGGACTGTATAGATGCTTATTATTGTTATTATTATTATTATTATTATTATTATTATATTTTATTTTTTATTTTTTATTTATTTTTTATTTTTTTGTGTGTGTTTGTGTGTGTGTGTGCTGACATTTAGCCTTTCACATATTTTTTTTTTAAGTAGGAAAAGAGAAAAGCTATGATTAAACAACTACATTATATAACCTGTTTTCTGGATGCCGTTTAGTCAACAATGTCCAAAACAGGGAACGAAATGGTCTAATTTATTGTGTGATGATTTTTTTTATTGCCTCGTGACCTTTCCAATAGCCAGCAGAGTGAAAACCGGTGCCCCGCTTGACGAGATGGTTCGTTGTAGTGTCAGTCTGTATCTATCTGTCTGTCTGTCTGTATCTGTCCGTCTGTATTTATCCGTCCGTATCTATCCGTCTATATCTATCTGTCTCCATCTCTCTCCGTGTCAGTGGGTGTAGAGCCAAGCAACGATCCACATAATGCAATTGATAAAGCTTGTACGTGGTTTGTGGAGCGAGTTGTCAGATTCAAGGTGGCGGCGCGGCAGCTTCGGCGGCGTCACCTCGGGATAAGGATAGGGTATCAAAATATATAGAGGCCAGTGAACGAAACATTTTGAGAGGTACGACATCTTAGCATCTTCAGGCCCTTACTTCCTTCCGGTGAGCTCGATATTTTTCATTTTCACGTCAGCATCATCAACCCTTCCCTTGTCTCACTGCGCCCTATCTCACACAGTTCCCAAATGAATAAGCGTTCGCGCCGATAAATATGGCTAAGTAGAGGGAACAGAGTAACCAGTGGGATGGGAAATTGCATGATTGGTAATATCTAAGGATCATCACCAGTCACTTTTCCTTCCTCCGCCTCCCGCATGTAATTAATTCAAGATAAGCGTTTGCACCCGTGAATGTGGAGAAGCTGAGTGGAAAAAACAGTGTGCATGGATGGTGATATTGAAAAGGGTAGTGATGAATAGAACCATCGGCATCATACAGCGTCCATTTTTTTCCTTTGACTTTTTTAGCTGGTTCTGTGTTGAACGATCATGAGGCCTATTTATTACTGTCTTACGCGTAGTCTAATGCTATAAATTCGGCTCGGTATGGGTTCCAGGAGTAGGTTGAAGGCTAGTATGGAGTCTATAGGGGATCAGGTATGAGGGAATTTGTGTCATAGCATCATTAAGGGTTATTTGTATACCTTGCGTTTCACCTGGTGCCAAAAATACAGCTCACATGCGTAGGTTGTGGGCTTGTAGGAGGCATAGGTTTTGCAGGAAGGACGCACCATTCACTCTCATTCATCAGCGGATACTGTACATTCACGAGGGTCTTTGAAACATTAATAACTTCCATGAAATACCTGAGATGATTGTACGCTTCCATCACACGCGTGGTTTGCATATGGAAATCATTGTATGCGTGTTTTATCTGTCTCCTTCCTCCTGTTTCCTTCGTTTAATTTTTCTTCCTTTCTCTTCCTCGTTAATTCCGCTTTTTTCATCCCCAAATCTTTCAACATTTCTTCCCTCCATCCTTTATCCTTCCAGTGTTGCTTCCACTTCGTTTATCTTCATCTCCTGCTCTCTAGCCTCTTCTTTTTATTTTATTTTTTCTTGCATCTCATTTTTCACTCTCCCACTTCCTCCTTCCCTCCCACTGTTTCTTCTTTGTATCTTTGCATGATATTATTTCTTCTGCGCCATTTCTTTTCTCCTCTCACTTTTTCATGTTTTCCGTCCTTCCTTCGATTTTCCTTTGCTTGTTATTATTGTTCTTCCTTCACACTCGTTCCTTTCGTATGTCATCGATTTGGCGTTCAGGGGAGAATATTTTGCGGAACAGTGCACGACTTTATGGATGCTGTCACTCCCCTTACTTTGTCATATATGTTGATGTCTGCCTTACCTGCCCCCTTTCATTTCCTTTATAATCAAATCAACCTCTTCACCAACCCCTTTCATATCCTTTACAACCATTTCCACCCCTTCACCAGCCCCTTTCATATCCTTTACAACCATTTCTACCTCTTCACCAGCCCCTTTCACCCATTCCCTATTAGCTCCAAAGACTCTCCGCGTCCCATCCACTCCTTGCATTATTCTCCATTTCTTTCCTCTGTTACATCCACTCTTCTCCCTGTTCTCCCTCATCAATCAGTTCAACAATATCAACCAGATGTTCTACCTTCACTTTAGCCTCTAACTACTTAAGACTCTTTTTTTTTTTTTTTTAATTCTGACCTGTTAAAAAGATGAGCGGGTCATAAATCAATGGCTCCTTAAGTTATGCGCCCTTAATACCCTCTCTTGAATCATCTCACCTATAATTTTGTCTATTTTTAGTTCCCTGAATTATACTATGGGCCGTATTACTAAACATTTCGTCGCCAAAGTTCACCTATTTGACAAGGCTTTCCTAGGAGTTTGGGGCATTTCCAGTAGTAGTTTTATGACCCTGGTGGTAGTCTGACCCTTCTTCTGTACCGTGAACCTGAAGAACCACTCATTAGAACCTGATTGATCCCCTCTTTGAACCTTAGAAATAGCTGATGTGAGAAGCGAAAGTGTCTTGCAATACCAACCTTAAAATCTTGCCACAATGTCCTTCACCTATTTTCTCATATCAGAGCACTCCAACCTCCTTCGGATTAAGTTCTGCGTAATTTCATCTACGTGTCCGATTTTCTGTCTGCCCTGATTTCTCATGCAATTTCCAGGTCTTGTATTACTTTGAATATCCCTTTTTTATCAGTCCCATGCTTGCAATGACCTACCTATGTGTATTTTTTTATTTCATTCGTTTTTACAGTATCTTCAACCTTTGTGTGCTTTCTTATACATGATGATCTCTTCTGTCTCGCAATGCTTTACGCAGCGTTTTTCTATCCGCTCCGCTATACGCGCTTCCATGTTTTTGCTCCTGGTCGCTTGTGAGGCGGAACGATTTTTAACCGTGCGTTAGGGAGATACACTGATTGTACACCCTTTTTCATAATGTAAACTTTCTGCTATTGCAACTACTACGACTACTACTACTACTGCTACTGCTATTGATACTACTACTACTACTACTACTGCTACTACTACTAAGTCGTTGCCAGTTAAATGACAACTACCAGACAATGCACGATACGGTTCACTCATAAACACTCATTAATGTGACTTGACGCATGCCTGGCGGTGGTATTTAAAATCTGAAAACATACGCAGTAGACGCCATTCCAAAACATTATATATTTTTTCCTTAAGGCGTCTTGTTTCGATATTTTCTTTACGTTTTTTTTTCGTTTTTTTTATGTTTTTGCAGCAAATTTCGTTGATGCCAAAAAAAATGTATTCTGTATTTCTTTTTTGCCCTTAAGCTGTTTCCGTTGCTGTAAAATAAATACAAAAAAATAAGCTGAGGGCATGTTTGTTCTGCCGTTGGCCAGCTTCCAGGACGATAAAAAAACACACAACAGAACTACGGCCGAGAGCGGAAGGCAGGTCGAGGAGGTTACCGTTCCGTCGGATTCGTCAGTTTATCAACGTTTTTTTCCCTCTCCGCCGACGTGTAACAAGTCAAGATTTACTGCCTGTGTAGCGACCTTCATCCCTTAGCGTGTCATCGGGTCGCGTCTCTCGACCTCCTCTCTTCCGATTCAGGTAAATTGTTCCTCTCTCTCCTCCTTCATGTTTTTCTTCCTCTCCTCCTCCTCTTTCTCCTTCCTCTTCCCGTGTTCTCCTTCCAGTTTCTTTCGTTTTCATTTTTTCACTTTCCTTCCTTCCTATTCTCTTCAAATCTTCTCCGTTTTACTTTTCTTCTTTTCATCTATCTCTCAAATTCTTCTTCCTCTCCTCCCTCCTCACTTTCTCTTCACCTTCCAGTTTCTTTTGTTCCCCTTCTCGTCACCTTTCTTCCTTTCTTTTGGTCACTCTTTTCCTTTATACTGTTCCTCTCTTCTCCTTTCTTTCTTGCATAGTTTTCTTCCTTTCTTCCTCTTTCCTCTCCTCTCGTTGTCTTTCCAGTATCTTTCGTTTTCTTCTCCACGTTTTTCTTCCTTGCTATTCTCCAGTCTTCTCCGTTATATCGTTCCTCACTCCTCTGTCTTCATTTTCTTCCTCTCCTATTCCTTCCTCTTCTCGTGTTTTCCTTCCACTTTCCTTCCCTATCTTCTCTGCACTTTCCTTTTTTTTAACCTTTTCTCCTGTCTTCCGCGCTATATTTTTCGTTTCTCCTCCTTTCCTTCATCTTTTTTTTTCCATCCTAATCTGGTCATTTTCCTTTTTTTCTTTTTTTTATCTGCAGTTTCCTATTTCATATTTTCCTCCGATGTTCACTGTTATATTTTTTTTCCTTTAAACCTTTCTTTTATATTATTCTTCCTCTCCTCCCTTCCCTCCTTCCTCTCCTCTTGTTCTCCTTCCAGCTTCTTCCTTTCTTTGTCTTCTCTCCACTTTTCTTTCTTCATATTTCTCGGTATATTTTTTTTTCATCTTTCTTACTTGCATATTCTTCCTCGCCTCCTCCTTCCTCTCCTGTTCTTCCAATTTCTTCCTCTTTTTTCCCTCTGCCGTTTCCTTCCTTCATATTTTCTTCCAATCGTCTCCGTTCTTCTCTTTTCCCCATTTTTCTTTCATAATAATTTTCTTCACCAGCTTCCCCTCTTCCTGCTTCCCTTCCATTTTTTTCTTTTTTTCTTCTCTGCATTTTCTTGCTTTATATTATACTTTAGTCTTCTCCGTTGTCTTCACCCGAATTTCCTTCTACCCTCCTTACATTCCTTCTCCACTTTTCTTCCTCTTTAATATCTTTACGTTTTTCCTTTCTCCAAAATTTTAATCTACTTTTTTTTCCCCCGTTCCCCTTCTTTCCTAACATCTTCTCTTATTCTTCATCCTTATCTTTCTGTGCTCTATCTGTCCTTCTTTTACTGTTGTCACCTTATCTAAACTTTTATTTTTCTTCTATAACTATTAAAATTCGGTCTAACTCTTCTCCCCTTAATCCATCTTTTATTAGAATTATTTGTTTCTCTCATTCTTCCTATTTTTTTTATATATACCTCCTCCATTATCTTTCTTCCTCTCCACCTCCCTTCCATTTTTTCCTCGTTCCAATATTCAAATTTTTTTTTTTTTTTATCTCGCTTCCCACTCTCTTCGTCCCTCCTTCACCTCATCTTCCTTCCCGTTCTCCTTCCTCGTTTTCTTCTTTAATTCCTTAATTTTTTACCCTTTTACTTCTCTCCTATATCATTTCTTCTTGCCCCCAGTTTCTCGTCTTCGTACTCTTTTGGTTCATATATTTTTTTCTTTGTTTTCATGTTTTTTTTTACATATTTTTTTTCGCTCCTGACCTTTATTTTTTCCTCTTTTGTTCCGTTATTTCACCCCACTCTTTTTTCTCCACATCTTCCTTTTTTCTATTTTTCCCCCGGAGTCGATATTACTACTATTGCTACTGCTACTACTACTACTACTACTACTACTACTACTACAACTGCAACTGCAACTACAACTACAACTATTACTGTTACTACTACTACTACTACTACTACTACTACTACTGTTACTAATACTACTACTAATAATAATAATAATAACAGTAGTAGGAGGAGGAGGAAGAGCAGGAGCAGGAGGAGGAAGAGAAGAAAGAGGAGGAGGAGAAGGAGAAGGAAGAAGAGGAAGAGAGGAGAAGGAGAGAATGAATATTAATAAGATACACACACAAAAAAAAAACTTCAGCACCCCAAACCATCCAATATCCTTAAAACGGCCTATCTCCCCCTCCCTTACACTCCAATTCCCATCACTGTCCTCATTCAGTCCCATCACCCTTCCCCTTGTTACCCCCTCCCCGCTTCAGCCCTCCCCTCTACTCCTCTCCCTTCCCCTTCAGCTTCTCCCTTCCCCTCTTCCCTCCTCCCTTCCCCTCTGCTCTTTTCCCACCCCTTCCACTTTTCTGTATTCCCCTCTGCCATTATCCCTCCCCTTCCACCTTTCTATTTTTTTTTTATTTAAACATAGATAAAAACATAATATTTACAGACCCAAAGGTGCATTGTCGTGTGCAGCCTATTCAAAGGGCGGAATAAAATCTACATAAAAAATAACTACCTACAAAAAGACATACAATACAGTATACATGTATGGACGCACTGCACTCGTGTCACTGCTCCACCACGAGTGTCAGTGGAGTGGAGAGTGAGCGCCTCCAGTGGTGGGCAGACAGTTTTATTTTTTGGGTGTTCATCTCCCGGATGTTTGTAACACTGGCCGTGAACATTTTCCGCATCCGGCAGACTATTCCCGCAAAGGTGCGTTGGTGCTGGCTGATACGGGAACGCGGCACCTCCACTGCGTCACCACGGGATAGCACCGTTCTCGTGTCCCGCGTGGTGACTCTCGGAAGTTGGCGTAGGCCCGCCAGATGTGGCACTTCTTGTGTCGGGACTCAGAAGACCATAACAGCACAGTTAATTAATAGTGACCCCAATCAGAGGCAAATACCGAAGGAAGATATGGAGACAAGAATTGCAAATATGATAAGAGAGGGAAGGAAAGTAATTAGTCAGATATACAAAGTCGTAAACATCTGATAAGCACTAACACTACTAAGAGAGGTTACGGAAAATACCCAGACCCACATACAAAAAACAGATACCTAGTAGGCGTGGTCAGAAAATGTAGATAACCATTCAAAAGACTTTGAACATGTGACGTCAAGCGAATAATTGAACAGATAAGTCACTGTGGGAGTGTCTTAAGAGTGAATCACGAATAGCAGGAGAAGTAGACAATACAACATAATGAGCGAGCCAATGGTTGCTGACAGGAAGTATTGGCTACTGGTTATGTAGAAAATGAAGGCGTGTCAAGGATGTAGTTCCGCCTCAAGCAAAGAAAAATGTGACCTAGACAACAGTGATATGGGCAGACCGAGCCTTGCACTCGCTTCAAGCAGTGCTGCTACTCACTCAGCTGAGAATGGCTGTTGTGATCTTAATCGTGAGTAGAAATTCGAGAATCTAAGGGAAACCGACTGTTTTGTCCTGGAGATTATAATGTAGATGTGAAGTAGGATTGTGAGTGGGACAGGATTGTAATTATTTTATTGCGATGTAAAGCAAAGGTAGAAATCACTGTGAGTAGTATAATTTGGTGCTTCCGTGAAATTGTAGTAGATTAAACTATAGGAATGTGTTATTAGGATTTGTGAGGAGAATACTTAAATATTGTGATGTAAACAGAGAGAAACAAACCACTGCTTGTGGAATGACGAGTGTTATTATTATTGGCAATAAGTGAGCACATATTGTAGTATTACGTTTAAGATATGTCGTTTGTCATATGTTGTATCCATTGCTGAATATGCCAGCGTTATGATCGTCTGAGCATAGAATATTGCGTAAGACAACTATTTTCATTTAATTTTTAAATAAATGTATATTTTCTTTTTCTCTTGTTTATCCCCGAACACTAGTCTCCAATAACAACTTAAGCCGGATCACGCTACCAGGGATACGAGACGGTGAGATCATTTATGGAGTAATTAATGAGTGATAAAAGAGTTGTTTTAATACAAGTTGATGCAAATAAAATAAAAACTAAGAATTAAATACGAGAAAAGAAGAATCCAAAACTTGCACTTGTGCCTTGTGAAACACCACAAGAGCAGCTACGTCCCTGCGGTGCTCCAAGGAGTCGACGGAGCTGAGAGTTTCCTGCCCGGTTGGGGGGTCTGCCGCATCCACCAGTCATAGTGCCCATCTCTGGATGGCGTCGAGTCTCCCGCTGTGCGAGGCAGCACACGACATCCAAGAGAGGGCAGCATACTCTAAGTAAGGCCGTATCTGGACCTTGTTGAGCAACAGCCTCCCTTTTCTGTCGAGGAAGCTGGCCGCCCTTCGCAGGCAGGAGATTCTGTGGGAGGCCTTTTGGGCAATGTGCTTGATGTGGCTGTCAAACCGTAGCCCTCGATCCACTTCCACTCCCAGAATCTTGACGGATTCCTGGAGTGGGAGGGGGACGCCACCAAAGCTTAGTTTCCTCTCCACTGTGAAGAGGTGGATCCACCTCTGCCGCCTCAGCCGTCTTCACCCTTACTTCCAAATATCACAAACATCATTATAACCTCACCCCTATGCTCGATGATCCCCAGCCCCCCTTTCTTTAATCAAGGGTATAGCAAGAAGAGGAAATTGGGAAGGTACATTTGAGGGCTTCCTTAACAAACTCCCTTCCTATCTTCACCCACACTCATTAACCTCTACCCACCACTAGCTGGTCATTCTTTACCCTCCTTCCACCCCCTCCCTGACGTCTCCTCCCCCCTTCCCCCCGCCTCACAGCTCCCCACTAACGTTGCCACATGTGGGCCGGTTAGGTCTGAATTTCATGATTAGAACGAAATGAAATTGAGGGAAAAATAAAGTTTTTAGCGGTAAATCTTATTGAATGCCGTTACGCGTATGGGGTTCCATCAGTTTTTGGTCAAGCTGATAATTGCCTTAAGCTGAGTACGATTACCTGCTGGCGATGCCTTTACCTCTCCCCCCAGCTCAGCTTAACACGTCAGCGCACACAGCCACGCCATTGAATGATCGCTCCTAAAAGTAATTTACGTTTTTAAAATCAATTTTACGTTGGGCCCATAATGCCGATAAGTTTTCATAATGACGCCTGTTGGTCGGCCCCAATCTGATAAAGGCGTGGGCAAGTATTCTAAAGTGGCGCCATTTTTGCATGCCTCATGGTTCCCCCTGGAGTTCTACGTGGTCTTCTTTAAAGAGTTATGTTAGAGTCAAGGTAGATAGGCGTTCATCATGACAGCATGTAGGTAGTCCTAGCTAGGCCATTCGGAGATTACTGAAAATCGTCAGCTTGTAGCAGCTGGTTGAACAACTTGAACGCGGACTCTCCAGGCCACCGCGCAGCTCGCTGACCACTCAACCACCGCCTCCCTTTAACATCATTGTCAACATAATTAAAGAGATAATAATAAAGACTGCTGCTTACAGTTTAAAGTGAACAGACAACAACGGGAAAAAAAGAAAGGGAAGAAGAAACATAGATTGATTGAACGCATTCATATTTGCATACATTCATTGATGCAGCCAAATATCCATCCATCCAAACATTGCATACATACATACATGTCTGAGAGAGAGAGAGAGAGAGAGAGAGAGAGAGAGCGCTTGTCAAGTTAATTCACTCATCTCTTAATTAACAAAGTTTTCCGCGGCTTCACAGTATGTTAAGCACAGGTGGTTTAATGAGACTTTGAATAAGGCCATTAATAAGCTCCTCACCGTTTGTCTTAGTGATAATTATGATAGTTTTGCGATCTCCTCTTTTTTTCCCTTATTTTTGGGGTGGGGTCGCTATGGGGTATTAACGCTCCCTTTCTCTATCCTTCCTGACATCATTACTCTTCCTCTTCATACTTTTCTGCACTGTACTTTATTCTACTCTAATGTGTCACAAGAGGGGCTCTACACGTCTTATCTCCATCTATCCAGCTGCTCCCTTTCTCCTTTTTAGCTCTCTATATATGTTTTTCTTTACAATTTCATCTAATCCTAAACTGTGAGGAACTGAGACATTTTACTCCATGCCATTCAGCCAGTACTGTGTCATCTGTTCCCTCGGCTTGAAGGAGACTAAACTGCAATTCCTCTCATATCTTCTCTCTAAAGGTTCTGAGGTACAACAACTTTTGAGTAAGTGAAATAATTGCGTATGAAAATATAGCAGAGAGGGACACCTTGCTCACCTTTCCTTAATTCTTGCTAAACAAAGCCATTCTGCTGCAAACTTAAATAGTTCAACATTTTTCAACGTTTATTAGGTCAAAGCAAAACAATGTAATCCTCTTTTTCATTACAATCGAATATTCTATTTTTCCACTAACATTTTTTTTTCTGCACAACAGTTTCCTACTTAGTGATTTAATTCCAACCGCTCAGTATTATATAACACGACGTCTCACCTGGATAACCTGGATAACCGCCTTTCACCTCACATTTAATCAGATCTCGTGTCATGTAAGTGCTCTGATCTCGTCCCGTCACCTTCTCATTGACAATCCGACCTTGATTCTACACTGGACCCTCTTTGGCGTGTAGGAAGAACCCTCATCCCAGCTATAAATGATTCCCATCTGAGCGAGACGATTAAACGGGGAATCCAAGCCTATTCAACTCATCAGCCGACCCTCTCCTTGCAACTGACCGACTCCTTTCACGCTGTTCCCTTCCTGATTGTATTCTTCCCTCCACTGTTCTCAATACTCTTCTCGTTGCGGTAGTTAGGAATAATGAGGAGAACAGAATCCTCGTTCATTCGTATCCCATCCTTGTAAACTCTTCCTCGTATTGTCTTATTTAGTTAACGATTCACGGTAACTTTATAATGAGGAAAGAATCATATCTCCAGAAGTGAACTGTCGGGAACTTATGATATTATTTGTGTATTTTGTGTGTGTGGTGGGGGGGGGGCGAGGGTAGGAGGTAAACAAGTTGCCTCGCCTCTCTTCCTTTTCCATGGAGGAGGAGGAGGAAGGGAGGAGGAGGAGAAGGGAAAGGGAGAGGAAGAAGAAAGGAAAGCAAGAGGAGGAAGAGGAGGAGGACCGGGACAAGAGGAGGACGAAGACGAGGACGAGGAAAAGGAGGAGGAAATAGAGGAAGACTAGGAGGAGGAGAAGAAGTAGAAGGAGGAAGAGGAACAGGGAGAGAAATAGAAACAGAAACACAAAGATGAGGAGGAGAAGGAGGAAGAGAAGAAGAAAGAGAAAGAAAGGGAAAAGGGAAAGGACAAAGGCAAGGAGGAGGAGGAGGAGGAAAAGGAACAGGAAGAGAAAAGGAACAGAAACACAATTACAAAGAGGAGGAAGAGAAGGAAAATGAAAAGAAGGAGAAGCAAAAGAAAGGCAAGGATAAGGAAGAAGAGGAGGAGGAAAAAAATATTAAAATTACAAAAGAATAAAGACGATGGAAAAAGTAAGACGCAAACGGGAGTGAATATCTGGTTTCACATAATTGGTGAGGATCGAGGTTGAAGAGCTGGAAGAATAAATTTAAAAGAGGAAAAGGTAACGAGAATTTAGAGATCTCAAACGGAAAGATAAGGACGGTAACTCTATTCTTTCCTTCCTGCGGACTAATCTCTCTTTCCCTTCTTTCCATCTTAAGTCTTTCTCTCCTCCTTCACTTCAGACTAATCTCTCCTTTGATTTCCTCCTTTCGTCCCAACATAACTATCCCTTCCCCTCCTTTCTCCAGACTAATCTCTCCCTCACTTTCCCTCTCACTCCTCGCCCTCTCGCCCACACACCTGAGATCATTCACCTGCACCTTGATTAATGGACGCCAGCATCGCCAAAAATGAAGTGTGAGTGACTGTCTCTTGCCTCACCTGTATAACCTCCGCTGCTGCTCATCTGCTGCCCCGCTCTACCTTGCCAGAGCTCATTTCCTCCCCTGATTTCCTCCTCCTCCTTACACTCGTTTTCTCCGTCTATTCTGTTACTTTTTTTTCCCTATTCCTGTTTCGTACCTTCTCCTTCATAACTCTATTTTGCCTGACCTCTAGAAATGTTTCTCCATCTCTTTCTCTTCCTATGCTTCTCTTTCTTTCGTTTTTTTCCTATTTTTTTTCTTTTTCTGTTGTTTTTACTTTGTCACTTTTTTTTTCTTTTCTCTTATTTTCTTTTCTTTATTTTTTGTTTATTTTTTTATCTGTTTGCTTTTTTGCTTGTTTGTTTCTTTCTCTTCTCTTTTCTCTTCTCTCTCTCTCTCTCTCTCTCTCTCTCTCTCTCTCTCTCTCTCTCTCTCTCTCTCTCTCCATGTTTCTCTTTATTTTTTTGCTTCCTCCTCTGTCTCCCCTTCTAAATACACGAATCTCTCCCTAGCTCCTCTTTTTCCTTCCTTCTTCCTCTTCCTGTCTCTCTTCCTGGTTCCATTTGTAGTTTCCCCTTCCCTTCATTGCCCATCCCTTCCCTTCTTTTCTCTTTTTTTTTAACATGTATCGTCGTCTTATATTATTTTCTTCATTCCGGTTTTGTTTTTTCTCCCTTACATTCTCTTCGTTTACTTGTCTTTGCCTTGTTTTATTCTTAATTCGTGTTTATTTATCTTCAGTTCTATAGGTGTGTGTGTGTGTGTGTGTGTGTGTGTGTGTGTGTTTGACAGCATGACATCTACACACACACACACACACACACACACACAGCCAGCATTTATCTTCCCTGCTCTACCACGTATCCAAGTTTCGCCCGTCTCCCATCCCTCCTCCTCTTCCTTTGCCTCCTAATATCCCGTGTTGCCCTTCTGGAATAGAGCAAGACGGCTGCCAAATCTCGTCTTCGTAATGATGCTGGCGATCCCCGGAGATGAAGACGGGCTGATGGCTGACAGACCCCTCGATACGTGTAGACCCGCTGGAGGATGAAGAGGAGGAGGAGAGGAGGAGGAGTGGAGAGGAGGAGGGGGAGGAGGTTGAGAGAAGACAGACGTATGAAGTAGGAGGTAAGGAAGATAACGAGATGGAGAGAAGATGAAAGTACTAACGGAATGAAGAGTAGATGAGGAGGAAGAGGTAGAGGGAAGGAGTGGGTGGTGAAGAGGAGGCAGAGGGGAGATAAAGAGAAAGAGACGGTAGAGAAAAGACAGACGGAACAGGGAGTAGAAGGTAAGGAAGGAGGGACGGTAGAGAGGTAGAGAGGAGTATAGGAAGCCAGGAGGAAGAGACAGCGAAGAGAAGACAGGAGGGAGGAGGAGCAGAAGATAAGGAAGATTAGACGGTAGAGTGGTAAAGAGGAATAGGAAGTTATGAGAAAAGAGGCGGTAGAGAGAGGACAAGCGGTGGCTACGTAATGAAAATTGGTCGAGGGCGTTGAGGGCGGTGTCTCAGATAAGTGGGTTAAACAAACTTTCCCCGGTTATCAAGATTTACGAGTTAAGGGACGGGCAAGACTTTCCATCCTTCCCTCCCCCGGGCCAGCGACGTATTGCCGGCATGGACTGCTATCGCTTTGCCCCGAGATGAGTTTGCATCCTTCCTGCCTTAAGTGATCTTGGTGCTTTATTGAAATAGGAACGAATGCTTGTTTTTTTGTGTTAATGTAATCGATAATTCTTTTGTTTTGGCTCGGGGTGAGTTTGTCTATCTCCTGCTTTAAGTGATTTTCTCTGCGCTTTATTGAAATTGGATTGTACGCTTGTGTTTGTGTTAATGAGGTTTGGGATTCCGTTGTTTTTGGCTCGAGATGAGTTTGTTGTCTTTTTTCTTTAAATGATTTACTAAGTGCTTTATTGAGGCAGGTTTCAATGTTTGTCTTGTGTTAACGTGGTTTGTAGTTCTGTTATTTAGGCTTGTGTTTAGTTTTTCTTCTTCTGTATTTGATTGCTTAGTGCCTTAGTGATACAGGAATGAATGTCTTCTTGTTAATGGTATAAGATTTTTGCTATTTATCTCATTTTCACCGATGAACAGTTATATATATTTGCTACGTTCTTATGTATTTTTTTATCGTTTATTTGTTATTTGAACCTTCTCTCTCTCTCGTATAGGTTGGTGTTTCGTCTATAAAGCCTACGTAAAGGAAAATACAATATGCGTAGTTTCCATAAATCAGAGAAAACGAGAAAACACCAACTCGTAAAAGTCAGAATAGTGCTTTTGATTTTCGGAGTCGACTTTTTTTTTCCTTTTTGCACGATATCTCACAAAAGAGCAATTAGCATATTTCTGTCTTTCGCGAAGCGCTTTTCTCTTTCCTCTCAGCAATTATAGAGTGAAGGAGAGCGTTGTCAGAATAACACAAGGTATTCTCTTATGCAAATATGTATGTGATGGTTTATTGCAACTTAGTAATGAGCACTCACACAGAAACACACGCACACACACACACGAACATACAGTTTTATGACTTTATTGCCTCATTTGCCTTCTTTTGTATCTCTTTTAGCAATTACCGTTACAAGAATTGCCAAAGGTTGGGATAACGCAGGTGATATACTTATGCAAACACCTGAGTTGAGTTCATACACCAGAGTTTTGAACAGTTGTATTATTATTGCCAGAAAAGTCACCTCTATTGAAGCCATACGGTGGATGAGCTATTGCAGAAGGATAGCTGTTTTTTTTCGTGTGATGTGCCCTTACATAATGCTATCTTTTGACGGACTAAAACCATTTCATCCTAGTGCACGTTACTCATTACTCTTTTAACTTTTAGGACGTTTAGGCGAATTCATCATCTACAACACAAACGGAATGAAACCTGTCAGTAGTCTTAGGGTGAAGAATAATGGCTGTCCGGTAAAAGTTCTGCACATGTGCATGCCGGTGTCCTCGTCACCTAAGCTTTGCGGGCGTCCAAAGCTAACAGATAGTTGCTGAGGGTTTGTTTCTCTGATGCTGCAATAAGTGCGCTGTATAGGAAGGCATGACTCGTTTCCCTGATGACTAAAACATGCAAGTGTATGATGAAGATTTTTACCTTAGTACGTGTCCAAATCGCCCAAAATGCAACACCTACAGCTGCCTCCGTGTACAGCCTATTTCCAAGAACCCGAAAATGCCGTCCGTTTACAAAGTTGTTCCGTATTCTTAACATAATCCATAGAAACAGTTCCTTACACCTATCTTTCAGCCACTCCTCTAACTCTTTTAAGGAGCAGTGAGTTGCGGGCTTTTTTCACATTTGTTTCTTTTTTTATGCCCTTGAACTGACCCCTCTGCTGTAAAAAAAAAAATAGCGGACAAGTCAGTCCCTATTATCTACTGACTCAATCTTATTCATGCAATCTCCCAAGAAACAAAGGATTGGCCAACCCGCCTTAGCCCCATGAGCGGTGAGAAGGAGGCCCAAGTGGAGGGTGAGGAGGCCGCCGCCAGTATCTCACGCAGTGACGAGGAGCAGCACCGCCTCGAGCGTCTTTAGTCCTTCATGCTGGGATACGTTGTTGAAGTAATGACAGACAACTTAGGCTAAAAACACCTGCAGTATCCTTGGTCCCCGGTTGTTGGAGGAAAGGGTTAATCGTTTTGATGCATGTCAGCAGTTTAAGCTTTTATAGGTTTAAAAAAAGGAAACGGGCAGAACAGCAGTTAGTAGGGACAAGTCATACGATAGAGGGAAGGGAAAGAATAGATATGTCATACGAAGGCATAAAGAAAAAGGACCTTCAGCGAATCAGATCGACGATAAAAAAGGTTACTGAGAAAAAGAACAATTGAAGAGCCACAACGCCTCAGAGTGGCTGACAAATAAGCAGAGTTTTTTTTCACTCAACAAAAATAATGGACCCTTGATACCTACAAAGGGAGAGAAAAAATGTTAAGAATATAGTTAGTAAATTCATGACCAAAACTGTGACTATTATTATTGTTATTATTATCATATGAGGAGAATGAGGTAGAGAGGGGGAGGAGTACAGACACTTTAAGCTACCTGTTTCTTAGACGCCGCGAGAGAGAGAGAGAGAGAGAGAGAGAGAGAGAGAGAGAGAGAGAGAGAGAGAGAGAGAGAGAGAGAGAGAGAGAGAGAGAGAGAGAGAGAGAGAGAGAGAGAGAGAGAGAGAGAGAGAGAGAGAGAGAGAGAGAGAGAGAGAGAGCAAACAATGAAGAGAAGAAAAAAACAAGACACATAAATAAGCTACCAATTCCGCAAGTCCCAAAACACCTGAGACGCCAGTAGAGAAAGAGATATTGAAAGTGAAAGCAATGACAGAGAAGGAGAAAAAGTACCAAAGAGAAATTGAAACTCTGACCCGGCAAGACACTTTTACCCCTAAGCAAGAGTGAAAAAGCAAAGTTCACACCTGTCATTATATCCTCGCCCGACCGGAGCAATAATTTTCACCTGCGCGTAATTACCACGGGAACGATAAACTGCCTGACGACAATTTATGAAAAGTCAATTACACTGAACTCATCGGTAATGCCATACAAACATTACGGCGATCATCAATTATATAGGGAGAGGGAGGGTGGGTGAGACAGAGAGAGAGAGAGAGGGAGAGGGAGAGGGAGAGGGAGAGAGAAGAGAAGAGAAGAGAAGAGAAGAGAAGAGAAGAGAAGAGAAGTAGAAAATGGACGGGTCTGAAAGGGAAAGATATGGATGGAAAGGAAGGAAAGGAAAGGGAAGGGAAGAGAGGAGAGGAAGGGAAGGAAGGGAATGAAAGGCAAGGAGAGGAAAGGAAAGGAAAGGAAAAGAAAGGAGAAAAATCTCTCTCCACATACAGTCATCAAAGCGTTAAAAATATGCAAGACAAATATCTAAGCCAAGGGAGTGCCGGTTAACATTGATAGATATCCACCGACACCTTAATTCTTCTCCCGTGAACTTTGAAAAGGCTAAATTAGTAGACGTTTTTTGACATCAGATATAAAAAAAAGAGGAAATTACTTTTATAGCTGAAGCATCAAGGTCGGGAAGGGAAGGGAAAGAACGGGATTGAATGAAGGGGACACGGAGACGATAAGGGAAGGGGACACAGTAAAGGGAAAGGAGGTTAACAGGAAAGGGTCAAGGGAGCGGTTGGATAAAGGGGCGGAATAAAGAGGGATAAGGCCGTAATGGGAAGAGTATGTAATATGACTGGATAAAAAGATAGAGGAGTTATGGGGATAGGAGATGAGAAAGGGGATGATAGGAGGGGTCATATGCCATGGTGATTGTTTTAGTAGTAGTAGTAGTAGTAGTAGCAGTAGTAGTAATAGTAGTAGTGAGGGTATCGCCACTCAGAAAGCTTAGAACACACACACACTCACAAACACACACACAAAAGGAAAAAATATTAAAAAAATCTTACATGTATTAAAAGAAACACCACAATATATAAGTTTAATTGATATCTTACCCAACCTGCCTTCCATTTTCTCTCCTCCATTCATCTATTCCTACCCTTCCTCTCGCATTTGTCTTCCTCCTACTTCCCTCTCTCCACCCTTACTTCAAATTCATAGCCCAGGACGAAGAAAGAAATTAAAACGCATCGTCTACTTCAACTTTAAGAGAATCCTTGCATGGAAGTTGACCGACAAATTTGAGAAACGATGGAAGGGAGGACTGAAGGAAAAAAAAAGGTCATAAAAGGCCCCGGAAGTAATCTGGATCATTTTAGCAATAGTGTGTCCGGGACCTAAAAACGGACGTGAAATATTACCTGCGATCAACACGTAGACGACCTGGACCTGATGGCGGCTGAGACGGAATGGGAAAAGTACGGTCTTGGAGGAGGATCGAGGGTGGGAGAGAGAGAGAGAAAGGAAGAGAGGGAGCGAGGGAGGAAAGATGGAAGGGGCGGAGACGTAGGAGGGAAAGAAAGAGCAGAGCATGGTTGATTTGTGTGTGTGTTGAGGAAGAAAATAATGAGTGAAGGAAGGAGAGCTTGATTAGACGAAGGTAAAAGAAAAATTTTGAGGGGAAGAGGGAAATGTGGATGGCTGAGGGAAGGAAGGAAGAGAAAGGAAGACAAGGAAGGAAAAGGAAGGCATGACTGACTTGTGGATGTGTGTGTTGAAGGAAATAATGAATGACAAAATGCAAGGATGAAGGAGACCTGGATTAGATGAAGGTTGAGGAAAAAGATATGAGAGAGAGGAGAATGAGAGAAGGGTTGCGGAGGATCGTAGGGAAAGAAGGGATGTATGAAGTATGGGAAGTGTGATTGGAGGACACTATACAGGGAGAAAGAAAGAAGGTTGAGGAAAAAGAAATGAGGGAGAGAGGAAAATGAGAGAAGGGTTGCGGAGGGACGTAGGGAAAGAAGAGATGTATGAAGTATGAGAAGCGTGATTGGAGGACACTATACTGGGAGGAAAAACAGATAACAGGAAGGAAGGGTAGAAAAATTAGGAAAGTAGAGGTGATAGACAGGTGAACGGATTGAAGGTAGGTGATATGTAAGAAAAAAGACTGGAGGTAGGGGAGAGAAAAGGGAATGAGGGAGAGAGAAAGGAGGTTGATAACTGTACTTAGGGTGAAGTGAAAGAAAAGAAGGGACGCAGGAAAGGAAGAATAAGGAGGGATTGAAAAAAATGACTTGAGAGTTGACGAAAGATTGCAAAGAAGAGCAGAAAGAAAGATGGACCAAAGAGAGGAATAAAGAGTGAATTTTGGCCAGTAGGAAGGGAATAAGGGGAGGAAGGGAATGAATGAATGAAGGAAGGAAGGGTGATTGCAACAAAGGAAGGTAGGAAACGGTAACGGGAGCGTGGAATCTTGTACAAAGTGTTATAGGAAGGAAAGAGGAAGGAGAGAAAGGAAGATTGAAGGGACATATGTGTGACTAGAGACCGATTGGAAAAGAGAGAAAGAAAGGAAGAGGAACATAGCGCGATAAAGGGAAGGGGAGTATGAAGAGGGGAACTGAAGTGGCGTAAGGGGATTGGAGCTGAAGCGTATGTGTAAAATGAAGAGAAAAATGTTGAATGATGAAAAAAAGTATAAATAGACGTAACAAGTAATAAAGGGAAGGAAGATTGGAGGCAAGAGTGAAATGGAAAGGAAGGGGACGAGAATGAAAGTAGCAATATGGAATTGCATGAAAAAAATAGATATTGGAGGGGAGGAACACACACACACACACACACACACACACATACACAAACACATTAATTCAGGTCCAACATACGAAGCAAAACATTTACATATACACAAAGAAGATTTAGAGAAGGCCATAGTGCGCGAGAGAGAGAGAGAGAGAGAGAGAGAGAGAGAGAGAGAGAGAGAGAGAGAGAGAGAGAGAGAGAGAGAGAGAGAGAGAGAGAGAGAGAGAGAGAGAGAGAGAGAGAGAGAGAGAGAGAGAGAGAGAATGAGAGAGTTGGTTGGAGAGAGAGAGAGAGAGAGAGAGAGAGAGAGAGAGAGAGAGAGAGAGAGAGAGATTGAGAGAGAGAGAGAGAGAGAGAGAGAGAGAGAGAGAGAGAGAGAGAGAGAGAGAGAGAGAGAGAGAGAGAGAGAGAGAGAGAGAGAGAGAGAGAGAGAGAGAGAGAGAGAGAGAGAGAGAGAGAGAGAGAGAGAGAGAGAGAGAGAAACAGACACACAAGGTGAAGTCTGTGAAGTTGATTATACGTTAGCGAAATTAAAGGATTGTGCAATGATGAACAATACATTATAAAAAGGAATAGACGGGTGTGGAGAGAGAGAGAGAGAGAGAGAGAGAGAGAGAGAGAGAGAGAGAGAGAGAGAGAGAGAGAGAGAGAGAGAGAGAGAGAGAGAGAGAGAGAGAGAGAGAGAGAGAGAGAGAGACCGACCGACCGACCGACCGACCGACGTTATGGGTTCAGAAAGATGTGAGATGTGAGGAAAAATCTGAAGAGAACTGGTTAAGGAAAGAAAATGAGAAAGTAATGAAATTATTACGGAGGAAGATACGACAAAGGGCGAGAGTGAACGAGTTGTGAGATACGATTTGTGAGGCGTAAGAATGAATTTGAGATTGGAATGTAGGGATCTGAATATTTTTTTAAGGAAATTTGACTATGAGGAAAGAAGATGAGAGAGGAAAAAGAGTTAAGCGTGAGGGCATAAGCCAACATATTCTAACTATCAAACGTTTTTACAGGAAAGGAAGCAGGTAAAGGGCAAAAACAAAATAAACAAAACAAGCCCGCTGATCACTGCCCTTATAGAAGAGAGTGGCCAGAAGAGAGGTCAAATTAGGACGAAAAGATGTCTTGATAAGCGAAAATAAACAGCAAACATAGAATTACGTTAACTGAACAGCGAGAGAAGAGAGGTCAAACTAGGAAGAAGAGGTGTCTTGATAGGCGAGAATAAACAGCAAATACAGAAATACGTCAACTGAACAGCGAGAGAAGAGAGGTCAAACTAGGAAGAAGAGGTGTCTTGATAGGCGAGAATAAACAGCAAATACAGAAATACGTCAACTGAACAGCGAGAGAAGAGAGGTTAATTTACGATGGAGATGTGACATGACAGGTAAAAATAAACAACTCATAAATAAATACATTATCGGAACACTTATTTCATTAAGCAGAAGGAAAACAGCGAGAGAATAGAACAGAGGGTGAGAGGAGAGGTCAGTGTCGGATAGCGAGGTGAAAATAAATGACTGATATATAAATACGTTACCAGAACACTGATTACGTCGGACAAAACGGGAACAACGTCGCTTTCACACACCGCCACCACCGTCTTCCGCCATTCCAGCCCTCCTCGCAGCCTTGAGCGGGAACATTCCGGGGCGGCGGGTGTTCAAATAGAGACAAGCTTATTGGTTTGTCTTCAATATTGCGGATGTTTGCAGGTGCGAAGGCCGCGAGTATATTTGGAAACCGGAGCGCTGATCGAGTCTACCCAAGCCGATTTGGGGTTAATGGCAAGGCCTTTGTCGTAGCGTTAATATCATTGGAGCCATTTAGGATCACAGGAGCGAAAAAAAAGAAAAGCAAAAATTGAAAAAAAACGCATTAATAAAGTTAGGCTCACCGTAAAAGCAAGTTAGACACAAATAGAAAAAAATGCGATACTAGAGTTTGGCCCATCGTTTCGTAGTAAGAGTCAACGTTTTGTAATGCAGATATGAACCCTCTTACATAAGCGATAATGTCTCATACTCTACTACCACAAGACAAAGAACAAATTCATAAGACCATAATATAATTTTCTATCTCATTTTCTATCCTTGACGTGCTGCCTTACCCTCCATTTGCTGTCTTGTCATTCTAGAAGCCTGATTTAAAACCTTGTCGCAGTGGTAAAACCTCTGATGCAATGGCTGTATAGGGGAAGCAAGTAGGAAGCGAGGCCTAAGATAGTAGACGGACATGGACGAGTAGTGGAGAAGGCAGGTACATGGAAGTTGATGGATGCTGTACACGATGAGAAGCAAGGTGGATGAAGGATTACAGTAGAAAAGAGAGGACGCAAGGGAGGAGGGGTTGACTGTCGTGACCTCAAAGGAAGACCAGGGAAGGTTGCGTTGGTTGGAAGAAGAGGAGAGCAGAGAGAGAGGGGGAGAGGACACTGTATGGGAAACCGGTGATAAATTGGGAGGTAAGGGTGTGTGGGGACTTGAGGACAGAGATGAAGGAGAGGGCAAGGGATGGCATGATAGAGGGGCGGTGATCGCTTGTAGATGGAAGGCTGTGCAGGCTGGAGAAAAGATGAAGTGTGTGAGGAAGGGAAGGGAGAATGTACAAGGAAGCGGTGACATGGAAGAGAGAAGATTTCGTGGCCTGGAGAAAGGAGAGGAAGGGAGAGAAGAACCAGGAAATATAGTCTGAAGAAGTTATCGAGTATGGAGGGAAGGTTGTTCTAAATTGGAGGAAAAAAGAGTATGCAGAAAGAGGGACGAAGAGAGAGAGAGAGAGAGAGAGAGAGAGAGAGAGAGAGAGAGAGAGAGAGAGAGAGAGAGAGAGAGAGAGAGAGAGAGAGAGAGAGAGAGAGAGAGAGAGAGAGAGCATGGGAAACTGATCACATTAGAGAGAAATTCATTTTAACTTACGGAGTAGAAGAAGGGCAAGGAGGGTTAAAGAAAGGGGTTAGGGAAGAGGGAAGGAAGGAAGAAGGTATTGAGAGTGAGGAAAATTGAGTGAATAGAAATGGAAAGGGAAAAGGAAGAGGAAGGAAATTGAAGAACATCGAATAACGAGTATAGAGATATGAAGAGGAGGGGAGGGGAGAGGTAGAAAGGAAATCTAAGGGGAGGAAAGGGAAGAGGTAAGGGGGAAGCGAAAAAGAGTAGAGGGCATTCTGGTGCAAGGAAGAGGGGATGGAGGAGGAGAGGGTATATACGGAGAAGGCAAAGTTGTGGAAACTGGAAGGAGTAGAGGAGAGGAGAAGAGAAGGCATACAAAAGAGGTTATGACACAGGGAAGGAAAACTGTGTGGGCTACAAGAAGAATGAAGGAGAGAAGAGGAGAGGAGGAAGTAAAAAGACGTGATTGTAACAGGGGGAGGGAAATGAGTGTTCGCTACAAAAAGAATGAAGGAGAGGAGGGGTGAAAAGTATATTTAGAAGCGGGGAGCAACTTGGAAGGAAGGATGATACAGAGCGAAGGACAGAAGTGAGAATCAGAGAAGGAAAAGACAATAGGGAAACAGCACCAGGCAGAAATTCAATACCCATGACCTTTCTGTGCCGACCTGCAACCTACGCCTCGTGCAAAAGGTTGGCAGTGTATTTCAGGAAGGATCTTCAGTGTTTACAATCACGGCGTATAGCATGAAACCTCCCCGCTCCTTTCCTTTCCTCCTACTCCCGTTTCTCTCCTTCTTCTTCCTCCCGTCCCTCTTCATCTTTGCCTTCTTTTCCACCCCCATTTTCTATTCCCATCAGCTGTGCAGGGCTCCACGTGGCCACTCTTCACAAGGACTCTGCAGTGAGGTGGGTCGGGTTATGGGGGGCTGCATGTACTTTTGCGAGCGTTCTTCTCATTTCAATTTGCTGCGACTGTCATTAAAGCATTTATTTCGTTGTAAGCACTAGTTCGCAGTCCCGTGGGTGTGGGTCCCGTTTTATTGACACGCACACGATATTATTTTGGTTCTGTTTGCTGGAAATGATTAAGTAGCTAATGGGGATCTACACTCGAGGGCGCGTCGCTTTACTCACTCGCCGTCCATTCTCCTGGCTCTCAAGTAGCTGCATTTACCATAAACATAAAAGAAATACCAGTTTACTATGGAACTTTAGAGAGAGAGAGAGAGAGAGAGAGAGAGAGAGAGAGAGAGAGAGAGAGAGAGTGAGAGTGAGAGTGAGAGAGAGTGAGAGAGAGATAGCGATCGAATTAGTTATATTTGCAATGGCTAAACAAAAACAAGTTGCGAGAAAAAAAAATAATCACACTGCAAAAAGTTGGCAGCGAATTTTATACAGGATCTTGGGTGATTAAGACCACGTTGTATAGCATGGCACCTCCCCACCCAACCCTTCTCATTCCTCCCATATTCCCCTCCTTTCCTCCTCTATCTCACACCTCCCTCCCCTCTTGATCTCCCCCTCCCCTTCCTCCTCTTCCCCTCCGTAAAGTGTGAAGGCCGTGAAATACAAATCCTTCCGAGCCCTCGACTGTTTTTGGCCGCTCTCACGACTCCTGGTGATGACGGAAGGGCTTATAATTTCCTGAACCTGTATGATAACTCGCTAACCTTTATAACAAAAACTTTTACGACAAATATAATACGTTTTCAGTGCCAAGGTTGTGCAGTTGTATATTTCGGAACACAAAACACTAGTGCGAAAAGAAAAGAGACGGGCAAATTAATCCAAGGGTGAACTTAGATATACGCCAATGTTACTAGAATGACACACACTCCGTCACACATACACACACACACACACACACACACACACACACACACACACACACACACACACACAGACACCGGGGGCGAGAGTAACGGGACTGGTCTGTCGGTGCGGCATCTGCTCGGCGTGATGGGAGAGCGCGAGGATGTGGATTGGCAGTGGTAAGCTTCAAGAGGCCGGGTGGTGGTGTTGGGGACATTGGAAACGGTACGAGTGTTCTGGAGGTAAAGAGACGGAGGGAAAGGGGCGGGTAAGTGGTTGCTATCAGGAGATTTGTATATGCTCGGAAAGGTTTTCAGGTCTGTGTGTCAGTGTAAAGGTTAACAGTGCTCATTTATTTGGCTGTGTGTGATGTATATAGTGCAGCGTTTATTGTAGTTGTTGTGGTTATTAGAATAGTGGTTATGGTGTCGCTTTATGTGTTGTGTATTTGTGTGTGTAGGGGGTGCATGTGTTATAGTTTCTTATTGTGGTTGTGGTGTGTTTGGAGATGCTTGTGTGTAGGTGTGTGCATAGATAGATAGATAGACAGATAGGTAAATAGATAGATGGATAGATAGATAGATCCCTACGAAATTGACCCTCTCTTGACCACTGTACACAATCATCTTTTATTGCATGCAGAAGTGGTTAGCAGGCATTTCTTTGTTATGATTTTGCCCTTTAAATGTTCCTTACGTTAAAAAAATAATATACCCAACAGAGGAGATGAGAGGGATATGCACACTCTCCCTAACACCCTTACACCCCCTTACATTCTTCCCCATTCTGACACTTAACCTTTTTCCTTTCAGCGGAGTAAGAACATCGTTTCGCTCACACTCTCTTTCACACTGGACCTCTTGTATTACTCTCTCTGTAACATTTCCCGCGTCCCAAATCCCTCACTTCCACATCTTTCGCTCTTTTCATTCTTATAACTGTACCATCTGTGTCTCACTCTCTCCCTACACCTTCATAGCTCTCTCTTTACCTGTCCTTCCCTCCTCTCTCCTCCCTCCTTCTTCTTATTCTTCCTTCTCTTTCCTCTCCTTCCCTTCTTCTCTTCCTCTTCATTTCCTTTCTTATTCCTCTCTTCTCTCTCCTCCCCTCATTCTCCCCCTCCAGCCTTCTCTTCCTTCTCCTCTCTCTCTCTCTTCCCGTCCTCTCCCCACCGTTCTCTTTCTTCCTTATCTTCTTATTCTCTTTGCTCTTTTATCCATGATCCACTTTTCTAGTCACTAATTTGAAAGCATCCGCATTTACAGGTCCTTCAACGATCCAATTATGTTTTCTTCCCTACCTCCCTCACCACATTTTCCCTTGTTTCCTCTCCTTTCTTTATTCTTGTGCTAGATCACCCATGGTTCACTTTTCCAATCACTCATTTTTTTATATTTCTGCATTCACAATTCGTTCAATAGTCCCATTACATAATTTTTCCTCCTCCTCTTCCTCTTTCTCCCTCTCATTCTCTTCAACTCTCAGCATCTTTTACCTTGACATTGTTCTCCCCCTCTCCTTTTTATACCTTTCATACACAGACCTCTCCATCTTTACTCTAACCCTACCTTCCTTCTTCCTTTATATCTATTTTCTTTTTTTCTCCTTATTCCACCATTACTTTGCTTCTCCATCTGAGTTTTCCCCTTACATTCCTTTTCCTTTAATCCCATTACTTCTCCATATTCTCCCTCCCTCACACCATCTCTCCCTAAACTCCACTTATATTCATTCCATCACGGCCTTGTCTTTCTTAATCCACATACGCCCTCTCCAGATCCACTTGAAGCTTTTTTACAGCAAGGGAGGAATCTCAGGGGCGAATAATGATAAACAACAAAAAGGCCCGCGGTGTGCTTCTCCATTAACAGAAAAAAAAGAATGAGATACCAGAAGAGAGGTATTGATATTCTCCGCTTGAGAGTCATAGAAAGTCGTAGTCAGGAGGAGGGCTGCTCCAGACTTTGCCAATGGAAGGAATAAAGGATGAAGATGCTGGTTAACTCTTGCATTGGGATTTGGAGAGAATAGGTATGCGCAAGAGTGGAAAGTCGTGTGCAGCGGGGAGGGAGGAGGGAGGCATGTAGTTAGCAAGTTCAGACGAGCAGTCGTCGTGAAAATATCCCTAGAAGATGGAAAGAGAGGCAACACTGCGGCGTCCACCTTCTCTGCACTTATTGGTCTCTTCTTTTCAGAGTGTCGTGTTGTTTTCGTCCTTCACGCAGCGTCTGGACTCCTCAGGCTTCCCCCCGCCCCCTTCCATCTCCAACAGATAGTTCTTTATCGTGCAGGCAGTCCAAATATTCAGGTTATCAATTACGTCAGCGCTTCCACTCGCCTCCACTTTCTTTTTTTTACACACACACACACACACACACACACACACACACACACACACACACACTTTACAATGCATAAACCTAACCCAAATGTTGCGCCAAATTCGAAACCGATAACAAATTTTGGAGGCAAATGTGAAACCGAATACAAAATTAGTTCAAGCGCCGATACCCCCGTCAACACTGATAGGGGCCGTGAGTGCAATTAAACGGGTAACTTTTAGATAATATAAACGGAAATACCTGAGCCATATCTGTTTTGACTTCTGCTGTAACCTCTATAGGATCACGAGTTTATTTTATTTATTTTTAATGTAACGGGAAAGGAACGTGATTTTTATATTTTTGATTCGGCCTTTTTAAATGTCCATCTTTTTATCTATATTTTTTTCAGTTACTTGTTTTATTCTTTTTTTTTGTTGTTATTTTCAGTGGCCTGTTTTAAATTGTGTTCCGACCCCATCCTTTATCCATTTTTCTTTTCACCCCGGACCTATGACACTTTCCCGGCAGCTGCTTCTCCTATATGTGATGCGAGGGGCGTGTTTATGACATTTTTTCTATACATTTTTCGCTTAACCCTTGGTCCGTGCCCTTCACCGGAAAAAAAAACTAAACAAAACGGACCGTCATAGGTGATTGCCAGAGTGAGTTTTGCTGCCCCTCTTTTCACCCTTTTCACCTGACACTGTCCCCGTCGCCCTCCGCTGCGTCGCTTCAGCAGGATGTCAGACTCAGGAGCGGCACCCAAGTTATTCAGCACAGATCGCGTCCCCGGCTCTGTAAACACTCGCGCTGCCAATACCTGGAGCGGCTTCTGTCGGAACTCCACATTAGAGGTCTTTCAATATTCATTCGTCTGTCGTTTGTTATTTTCACGGCAATTCGTTGTAAGCGGAGGTGGACACGGCAGTAAGTAATTAGGTAATGAAATAAAGGTGCCAAATCGTTACGTAAGGACTGTATTCTTTGTAAGAGCGTGTTCTATTATCAAGTGTAAGATTCATTTGACTTCATGTATGTCTTATTCTACTCTCACGGCTAAATATTTTGCAAGGGGCTTAGCTTGGAAATAATCAAACACATAATGAAATGGAAGGCTTTAACTTGACTAAGCACTAATATGTCATATCGTCTAACCCCATCCTCTTCCTGCGCGGGTATGGAAGAATGTTGATATGTTACTAGATCATGAATCACAGTTTTTTTACATCATTAAGCATTGTTGTTGTTATAATACTCTGTGTTAACCTCACGCATTGGAGGTTACAAGATGAGTCCCATTGTTTCTGAGTGTGTGCGAGAGGAACGACATTAGAAAGTAGAATTGATGTAAAGAGAAAAAAAAAAGTAGAGTAAAGAAGTGAAACAGAAGTAATGAAGTTCAGGATAGTAACGTATGTATGTGTTCTGGTGTCAAACTTAGGTAGTGGTAAAAAGAAGAGGAAGTGAAATAAGAGTGATAAAGTTCAGAAAAGTATCATATGTAGTAAGTGTTCTGCTGCCAGGGATAGGTTGCGGCAAACTCACCTCACAGCATCACATGACTCCCTTCCCCACCGCTCCAGTCACACGTGTATATCGGTTATCATCAGACAGACGCGGCGGGGGGACACAATTTCCTCCGTGACACCATGAATCACTCGCCCTCATCTCCCGCGCCTGCTTCTCTTCGCCTCTCATTTCCTTCCTCCCTCCCGCCCGTCCTTCCGCCCCCCTCCACACGCGACCTCGGCTGCTCCAGGGCTCAGTGTTTTCACGTACAGGTGGTCGTGTCGTGTTTCATATTTGTCGATGTTTTCTTTTCAATCAATTTCCCTTTTCATTCATCCCCTTTATTGGGTTGCCCCTCGCTTCTTTTTTTTTCTCTCTGTTTTATTTTTCATTTATATATTGCCGTTTCTCTCTCGCGTGCTCTATTGGTCTTTTGCTCTCTCGCTCTTTTGATCTCTCTCTCTCTCTCTCTCTCTCTCTCTCTCTCTCTCCTCCTCCTCCTCCTCCTCCTCCTCTTACTGGATAATTAAAAAAATAACTACATTCATTCAGTTTCTCGTATGATGCAGTAGACGGTAACTCATACTCGTGAATGTATTGAACCCAAGAATTTAACGAATTGGTGCTCACCCCCAATGCATTAGCTTCCCGCGCCTTGTTGCTGTCAGCCTGCATGTGGTTTAATCAAGAGTGGGGAAAGGGTGGGGGGGGGGGGAATCACTGCGTCACGAAGATCAGTGGCACAAGTTGGGTCCATTGGTGCCGTCAACTTTCCTGATTCACTCACTGACCACACGTCCTGAGAGGAGTAACGGAGACCAACACCGCCTCGCCTCGCCTCGCCATAACTGCTGCTTCCAATGAATTGCTATTAGTGACAAAGTTAGATGTTATTTAATGGTGAACAGGTTTCGTGTGTTGTATTAGTAGTTTACTTGATCACTTCATTTTAAGCGGCTGATTCGAGTATCTAGTGAGCTGATTTTGATTAGCAGAAGTGGTGCTCCAACGATTGTGTATTTACTTGGCTATATCGATACGACCTTTATGCTTCCTGAAGTTAACTGCAGATGCTTTTTTGATATCTTAAGAAGCATATGTTTTTTTCGGTTTTGAAGTTTGTTAATTAAGGATTATACCGTAACCGTGAGCTACCTCTTTTTTATATTTGAACTGCAGCTGTTATGTTGATCTTTATTTTTTACAACAGAGGAGACAGTGCAAGGGCGTAAAAAAAGAGAAAACAATAATGAAAAAAAAGCCCGCTACCTACTGCTCCTGAATAGAGTGGCCAAAAAGAGACAAATAGGAGTTTATTTGTTTTCAAAATGAGCTCAGTTTTACCCTTTCTTCTTTTTTCTTGCTCTCTTAGTAAGTTTTCCGTTTTCCGTTCCATTGCTTATTACTCCTGCCTGTTATGTCCTGTTTCAAGCCCCTCACGTTTCAAGAAGACACCGAGCCTCCTGCTAAACTTTATTGCGTTTACACGATCACTCTCTCGACATGTGTTGCTGTGCTGCAGTCTGTGTATCAGTATTTACAGGAATTGTGTGTTATCTCTGTCACTCGTTCTAGGGTTTTGTGTTTCCTAGGGCACAGATTGCTATCCAACACAAGGGCTTGGGAAGTGTCACCTTCTCGAGATATATCAGTATGTATTGCAGCAGGTGTACAGTTGTTTCATCTCAGTGAACCGTTTGTCATTTCATAATTTCATTAATAATAATAATAATAATAATAATAATAATAATAATAATAATAATAATAATAATAATAATAATAATAATAATAATAATAATAATAATAATAATAATAATAATAATAATAATAATAAAACCAATAATAAAACCAATAACTAAAAAAAACAACTGTCATTATTATTATTATGGTTATCGTTACTATCATCATCATCACCATCGTCGTAGTCGTAAAACTATACCCTGTGCACACACCCACGCAGAGGACCTAAAGCTCCGTGCGACACAACAGATGGCACGGAGGCTTAAACATACGACACCCCAAACCTGAACACCACCGCCCGGCACCGCTCGCCTCCCACTCGGCACCGCGGGATGGCTTACTCGGGCACGAAATTTAATCCCCACGTATAACAGACTTCACGTACCCACACTTAGGTAAACGTGCATGTTGGGAATATAACGTAGCGTGTGGAACTTAATGTACCCGAGTTAGAGAGAAGTTTATTAATACTCAAATTTAGAGGTTATAGACTATGTAAGTACGTGGAAGGGGCGTCGCATGCACATTTGCGTGCAATAAACACAAACCCAACTTATTATAGACTTGTGACACGTTTCTGCGCGTGTAGTTGGAGAGTGGAGGGAGAAAGAGGAAGGGAGAGAGACGAGTGTGAATGGGAGAGAGAGAGAGAGAGAGAGAGAGAGAGAGAGAGAGAGAGAGAGAGAGAGAGAGAGAGAGAGAGAGAGAGAGAGAGAGAGAGAGAGAGAGAGAGAGAGAGAGAGAGAGAGAGAGAGAGAGAGAGAGAGAGAGAGAGAGAGAGAGAGAGAGAGAGAGAGAGAGAGAGAGAGAGAGAGAGAGAGAGAGAGAGAGAGAGAGAGAGAGAGAGAGAGAGAGAGAGAGAGAGAGAGAGAGAGAGAGAGAGAGAGAGAGAGAGAGAGAGAGAGAGAGAGAGAGAGAGAGAGAGAGAGAGAGAGAGAGAGAGAGAGAGAGAGAGAGAGAGAGAGAGAGAGAGAGAGAGAGAGAGAGAGGGGTCCGCAGCTCTACGATGTAACAAACTCTTTCGAAAGGGGAGCGTCTAGACACCTGTGGCCCTAAACTTGATATATTTATTGGATTACATATTTTTTTTACTATTTCGTTTAGATAATTAGGAGTATTTTGACATTTTTTAATTTCGACTGTTTTTTTCTTTTTTTGGTGCAGTGTGTAGCAGGATTTTTCTCGTGCTCATTTATCCCTTAGCCGGCCTCATTTTACATCCAAAAAACAGGTACAGGTTTCATTTTTACATGCGGTTGACCTTGTGGGCAGAAAACTCGTCTGGAAATGCAGCGACTCGACTCTTCACGGCATTGCGAGATAAAGCAACTCCAGCGTCCCGTTCAGTAGTTTCCTTCCTTTCCCGGCCTCAGCGGCGGCTCGTTAACTGCCGCACAAAACGAGCCAAGTGAAATCCGGATGTAAGGGTCAGCGAAACTTTTTTGGGACTGAAGCCGGACACAAAAAGCAGACACGCAGCATTGACCCTAATTAAATACAAGTGTTTCTACTTAATAATGATTTTGTCTTCTAATTAAAGTGTTTTCTTGAGGCTCGATAAAACTAATGACAATTTTTATAAGGCTTTTAGATTTTTTAGAGTTTTCGACATGTTCTCTTATATACATGTTCATATTTAGGACCACATTGTGATGGTACCCTGTAGATGAACTGTGAGTTTGTAAACTTCCTGCTAAACACAAGTAATCGATAACTATGACCTAGCGGGGAGGTGCGGTAATCAGGCAGAATGTTGGACCCTTCCGGCATAAATTCAATATTATAAGACACTCTCGCTTCTCACATCAGCTATTTTTAAAGGTCAAAGAGGGCTCCATCGAGTTCTAATGAGTGTTTTTCTAGGTTAATGGTACAGAAGAAGGGCCAGACTACCACAAGGGTCATAAAACTATCGCTGGAAATGCCCCAAACACCTACGAAAGCCTTGTCAAATATGTGAACTTGGGTGCCGAGATCTTTAGTAATACAACCGCTTAAAGCATTGTCGCTTATGCTATCCCTAGAAAACTACCGGTGCACCAAGGCAAGTCATGACCAGATCTAGTCACATAGTCGACGTGAAGGCTCAGCGGTATCATGATCGAAGAGGTTAAGTAAGATTCGCTGACCTCATAGCGGGGTTGGTGAGGTAGGTTCCACTGATGTAATTTACAGGTTGGTGGTTGGTGGAAACGTAATTAGTTGTCTGATGGAGACTGAATTAACATTATCAGCTAATTAGCGGAGGGTGGAGGCTCAGCCTATGTCATTAGCGAAGTGGAGGTCATGTGTGTCATTAACGGAGTGGAGGAGGCTCAGCCAACTTTATCAGCGGGATGGGGGCGGCAGATCACTTAGGGGAGTATTATCAAACATTTCGCCGCCCAAGAACACATATTTGACAAGGCTTTCGTAGGAGTTGTGAGCATTTCCCGGGGTAGTTTTATGACCCTGGTGGTAGTCTGACCCTTCTTCTGTACCATGAACCTAAAGAAACACTCATTAGAACCCGATTGATCCCCTCTTTGACCTTTAGAAATAGCTGGTGTGATATGGCAAAGTGTCTTGTAAAACCAGCCTTAGAGGCGGCCCAAGGAAGGGTGCTGAAATGAGATGCAAATGGCCCTCGTAAACCCGGGAAGGAAAATTGGTTCTCATCGATGTATTTCAAGGTGAGGGCGGGCCGCGGCGGGACTCACCTGCCGCGGACGGGTCTTAACGAGTTGGATGCTGCACCTGTGGAGACTCGAAGGGCAGGTGTAGGGAAAGGGTGATACGTTTGAAGTCCCCGCAGGTTGGGTTGAATTGATAACGTGTTGCCGGGAGGGACAAGGCAGCGAAAAAGGAAGTATTTAAGATGTTATTCGAAGCAAAATTGTGCGTTGTCTTTTGCTCTCTTTCTTAATCTACTTTTTTTTTATTTGGTCACTATGTTGCTCTTTCTTATAATTTTGTTTTGCCCTTGAAATCTCACCTCTCCTCTCCTTTTTCCTTTTCTCTGATTGCATTCTCTCCTTTTCTTTTCTCTTCTCTTCTCTTCTCTCCTCTCCTCTTCTCTTCTCTTCTCTTCTTTTTTCTTCTCTTCTCTTCTCTTCTCTTCTCTCATCGCCTCTCTAAACCTTCTCATCTCCTCTCCTCTTTTCTCTTCTATCCTATTTCCCCCTTCCTCTTCCCTTCCCTTCCCCTCCTTTTTCTCTCATCCCCTCTCCTTTAGTCTCCATTTCACTCATTTCCTCTCCTCTCTTTTTTTCCCCCGTATCGTATCAATATTTCACAGCACTCTTATCTCTACCCTCCAGCGTCTCCTCCCATCTAAAGTCTCTCTTCGTCGATCCCCTCCCGTGAACCAGCGATTTCCTGCCTCTCATCACCTCGCCGCAGTGCTGTAAAAGGAAGATTGGGGCACTTTGCAGTATTGATGGCGAAGGTAGAGGCTATAGTAGGCACGCCGGTACTAAAGGCTAATGCGGGGAAAGTTATTTGCATGATGTTGTGAGTTTGTAATGGAGGGACTGAGTGTATATTAGAGAGAGGGAAGGATACAGGAACACAAAGGAACACAAAGGAACACAAAGGATGAACAAACAACAATAGACTTGATGGTCCTAACGAGGCTGTTTGTGACAAGCTACACTAATTAATCTAATCAAAGGTGGAAGATGAAGGACAGCAAAGGCGAAGGGAGAGAGAGAGAGAGAGAGAGAGAGAGAGAGAGAGAGAGAGAGAGAGAGAGAGATGTAGTTTGATTTTGTTTACATTTTAGCTTCTTTTACTGAATGACGGACTGAGAGAGGAAGGAAACATGTGAATGAGTGAATGAATGAGTGGGTGAGTTTTACGTATTGTGTGTTTGACGGTTTGGTCCTTGTCCTGAGGTCTTCGGGTAAGGGGTGATTGGTGTGGAGTATCTTTCATTCAGTCCGGTTATCAGAGTTCCGAGCCCGTCATGGCGCAGGCAAGTGTTTTGTAGTGGCTCAGAGATTCAGACCTTCCCCTGTAAGCGATACCCCGACCAAGTTAGCCACCATCCCTTCCCCATGTACTGCTTCCACATCTTAAGGGGTGTAATGACGCCTCTGGAACTTAATTTAAAATCCCTTGAAGGTTTCGTTCCATTTTATTTGAAGGAGCATCATATTTGCTGGCCATTAAGTTTATTCAGTCATTGGTCTGTCCCATTCATCCTTACAGAAAGAAGATGCGTTCCTTATCCATGCACTTTCCTACCCTTCACCTAAATCCACTACACAGCTTTCTCCCTTCTCCTCCTCCTCCTCCTCCTCTTTCTCCTTCTCCTTCTCCTTCTCCTCCTTCCCCTCCATGAGTATCCTTCTTTGTGTTCCAGCAGTTGAGGAAAGAGCCGTGAACTTTATGGTTGCAGTAATGAGCCATACGCTGCTGCTTATAAAGTGGAGACGATATGTGAGGCGGCAAGCAGCTGCGGTCGTTGGGGGGCGGGGAGGGGAGACCCGCAGCCCCATCCGTTAGGAATACACGCGGCCGCCCGAGTGTGCCGCGCCGGGGTTAAGCGATTCTTCAGGCAAGCTGCACCGTAATAATGGCTTCTCGTCTTTGTGTAGCTCGTTGCCGCTGCCGCTGATTGGAGGGTTGCGAGGCGTGATTGGTCTCTGTATTGTTATTTCTAGTGACTAGGCTTGTGAGTTTTATTTTAATGGTGAAGGTGAGGGACCAAGGACGCACATATAATTGATTAAATATAACGTCAAAACACTGTTACTCGCAAGAGGCAACGGAGGAATATGGCAAGGGATAATTATCTGACTTTTTCCCATTTCTTCCCTACTGAATAACCGATGTTGATTCTCGCGTCCACAACCACGCAGGGAATACAATTTTTCACCAAGGCTTTTCCCCGTTGTCTCTTGTCAATGATAGTATGTCACAGGCGGGAGCGTAATGAACACAACGAAAGGCTGAGTGGTGATGTTTTATGTACACACACTCGCTTTTGTGTGTTCGAGGAGGAAACATTGTTCTTTTCTGAATGTTACTGACGCTGTATCTTAAAATAGTAACACGTGTATCGGTATAGTCGATTACTCTATTAGCCACGCGTGTAGCATTGAACTAGTGTCATTTACTTCTGCTTCTTTAACCACTGAAAAATATCTGATTATTTTATGAAGCTCTTGTTTCGTTGCCTGTTATAATTGAGAATACATGGCAGGACTTTCCTCGCTGGGACTTTATGATGATGGAAAATGCGGACTGTGCGACATCACATACAAGTTTAAATTGAATGTCTAATGATTAAAAGCGTGTTAATGTTGTTGTTGTTATTATTAATACAAGACAAGCTCATCACTGACTTTTGAATAGAGCCGCTGCATTTTGGGTTCGTAGTCTTTCGCATTCGAGCTTCGTTGTTACTGAGTGATGTTTTAGGCACAATGCATTATAACTGTATTGAGCTTCTTTCATTATGTCTTTCTGTCTTCCTGTCATTTTTCTGTCATTAACTCTCCATACAGCAACAACAAGAGACGATGATTTCTGTATTTGTTTGCTCTAACTTCTTTTTACGTGATTACCTGTGAAAATAATTAATAACAGGTGGGGACAGGCAAATACTACCTGTAATTAACTGACCACCCCAAACTCAATGCTGCTCGTTTTAGTTTAAGCACACGCTCAGATATCTTTGAGTTTATTTCAACTTTTTCTTTAGTTCAAGAGTAATAGACCGACAGACAGACAGACCGAGAGGAAGAGAGAGACGGACAGACAGCGACGGAGAAAGAGGAGAAAAGTGTGCCGGAAGAGGATAACGTGGATCAAAAGTAAGGAGGAGACGAAGAGGAAATAAAACTTCTCTCCTTTTGAGGCTACGAAGGCTGAGGAGTGATTATATGGAGGAGGGGAGGAAAGGTGGAAGGAAGGAAGAAAGGGCGTGGGAGGAAGAAGGAAAAGGAGGTAAAAGAACAATTATGCTCGCTATATGTCATTTATCTCGTTTGTTAGGTACAGTATCTCTCTCTCTCTCTCTCTCTCTCTCTCTCTCTCTCTCTCTCTCTCTCTCTCTCTCTCTCTCTCTCTCTCTCTCTCTCTCTCTCTCTCTCTCTCTCTCTCTCTCTCTCTCTCTCTCTCTCTCTCTCTCTCTCTCTCTCTCTCTCTCTCTCTCTCTCTCTCTCTCTCTCTCTCTCTCTCTCATTCTTACTAATAAATTCTACACCCAACCCCACGTACTTTTTTTCCCCTTATTTTTTTTTCCTCCACCAACTCTACTGTATCCCTCTCCCTCTCTCTCTCTCTCTCTACCTGTCCCTCTCTCTCCCAGCCTCCTTCTCATCCCTCCTCTCGACAAGCTCTCACGCTCTCTCACCTCCGCTAAGGATCTCCCGGCACCCGTCTTCCCTGCCGTTCAGTCCTTGTTTCCTTACCTACACTTAACAGATTGCC